>NW_009226362.1:0-32317 GCF_000690835.1 Fulmarus glacialis | reverse complement strand
CCAATGCCCAGCCAGTTCCCGAGCAGCAGGCGCACCCCCCCGGCCAACTCCCCCTCAGTTGGGGGACAGCATGACATCATATGGTATGGAATATCAGTTGGGGTCAGCTGTCCTGGCTGTGTCCTCTCCCGCACCTCCAGCCTCCTTGCTGGCAGGGCAGTATGAGAAGCTGAAAAGTCCTTGACTGAATGTAAGCACTTCAGCAACAACTAAAACGTCAGTGTGTTATCAACATTATTCTTATCCTAAATCCAAAACACAGCACTATACCAGCTACTAGGAAGAAAGTTAACTCTATCCCAGCTGAAACCAAGACAGTTGTGTAAGCTGTCTCTGCTGAAGACTAAAAGAACTTATGTGGAATTTAAGTGCCAATCAATGCACTTCATCAGTTGCATCTAAACTCACCTGCAAGTACATCTTATGTGTACCCTGTCATTCTGGTTATCAGCTAAAATAGACTGGAGGACACACTGTCACACTTCAGCTCTTATTTGGATCACATTCCTTGGTTTGCTTTCTGGTCAAAACCTAGAAGAGAGTTGTTCTGTGGCCAGATCAGGTCCTCACACAGAGGCTGAAACTTATCAAAGCCATCAAGAGCTAGCCTTGAAATAAGGATCTACAGCTAATTTAGATTTTCCTTCTTCCCTTTGCACGATAAATCTCGTGATATGCATATGCAGTCCTGACGTGACAAGAATAAAAGTGACATTCTTCAAGAAAGCTTGCAAAGGAAGATGACATATATTCTCTGTGGACCGGAGACAAAATATGACATAAAGGAATAATTTTGGAAGATCTGTTGGGCTTCCAACCCATAGCCTTTGGAACTGGGAAAGATGTTAAAGAAATAATTGTAAGATGTCAGTAGAAATATATCTGAAAAAATAACAAATTCTAGAAAAACCTTTATTTGCTGAAAGCTTTGAGTCTTATAACTACCAAATATGTCTCATGTTGATCATTTGTCATTGAAGATGTGTGAAAGAGACCTTAAAAATATAACTTGCAACTTCTTATCTCAGTTCTGTACTGAATGCAGAAAGATAGAGCAATTAAAAAACATGTTCCATCACTGAAATTTCATGGTTGGAATTTAAATTGGATTTCAAGATCAGGGGAAATAATGTAATAATGAGTGTTAGTATGCAGAAAGTCATAGAAAGTTAACGGACTTTAAAAACTGGCACATTGCTCTCGAAAAGTCATTAACACAGTCCTTGGCTTTGTAAGAGAAATAACTAGAGATAAATGCATTGAATTAATTAAAGGAAGGAACTCCCAGCACAGAGATATATATGTAAGGAATGACGGCAATAAACTACGAATTAAAGGAAGAAAATAGACTTTATTTAAAAAAAAAAAAAAAAAGATTATTGAATTCAGTGTACTTTGGTAAAATTAAAACTTTTCTATTTAGGTTCAGAAGATTTTGACATTAATTTTTGAACTCCTTTGAAATTTTCATTTCCGAAATTGAATGACACAGTATTGAAGCTTTAAAAGTTTTTCAGTTATCCCTGAAACTCAATTTGAAGGAAAAGGTGGCACTATAGTAACCTATCTGCATATTTCATGACAGTGTTGCCCAACTCAAGGGATTTCAATAATACGCCTGAAAGAGAAAATTACTCAGCTTTAAATCACTCTTTAAAAGATGTCATTATACTGGTTCTCATTATCAAAGCTCAGAACTCTACCATGGGAGCTGGAAGGACCATGTTCTATTAATTCAACCGGAGTAAATGGTCACTGGAAATCAAAGGTGTCAGTACCACCATGATGATTTACAATATGAAACAGTTTAACCTAATTCAGGGGTATTAATGACAAATTTGAAGTTTTGTTGTTTAGGATTCACAAGGCAACAATAAACAGAATAGACAACATTTGGAAACGCAAGGCAAACTATCAAAATATATCAAAGATACCCTTAGACATTCCTTTCTGAAAATGATGGTTATTTTCCTAATTTTAATAGGCCAGAAGAGAGGGAAACATAAACACATTTTTATCAATAATCCTGTAAATAACTTAGTTAATGATCTCACAGTCTATTAACAACCAAATTATGTTACACGTATAGAATTTGCTACCACCAGCTGTTGTCTTCAGAATGAATCCTGACACCTGGTAAGAGCATGAAATGCATCTCTGAATCAGAAAGAATAAAGCAACAATTAAGCCATGAAAAATACCTGTAAAATCTATTCATATAAATAAAATCACCAAACTTTTACATACTTTTGATCATAGATGTTATTTAAATCAGGGATAGCTTATTTCGGAAATAAAGTGTCCAAACTCACCACAACGTTCCTAGAAAAGTGCAGCTCTGGTAAACAGAATGTGAACAGAGGTTGGCAACTGAGCACAGAAAATGATAAGTGCAGAAATCTATATGAGATAGTTAAAATTGATTAAATGAATAAAATTTCATTACAGCTGACAAAATCATGAAGAAGGTTAGATCTTCCCTCCAGCTCTTCTACAATTCCTTTTTAATTATGACCTTAAGCTCCATGCAGTTGCAGCAAAACTTCCAACACCTGAGAACCATTTCAATTCCATTCTACAGCTCATAGACAAACTGCGAGGCAAGCAGGCCCTTTAATTCTTCTCAGGGGTGTAGATATCACATGCATGAGAAATAAGCACAGTCATGTTGTCAGCATAAAGAAGAATTTCCGTGTAAAAAGCATCTGAAACAGAGAGAAATAGATAGTTGCATTAAGCTTTGAGTGGCGACTTAAACCATAAAATAACTCAGATAAAGATCAACCTGAAAATTGACATATTCTAAAAACCAGAGAAAGTTAAAAAAGTAAAGAGAACACACACATGGTTTAAAACCGGAAAGGTCATTAAATAGAGATCCATAATGAAATGAGATGAGAGGTTAGCTAAATAGTCATGTCATGATTTACATATAAATCTCCATTCTGTATTATTGAAATTACATCCCACGAATGGATAGGTCTCAGGTATATGTTACAGGAACATAGTTTATCTAGACAAAGTTCCCAGCACAATCAATTATGATTTTCTGGCTGTTTCAATGACTTTGAAAGTAAAGTTTACAGTTGGAGCAAAGCAGGTGCTAAAGTCTCTAATTCCTCTTAGGCAAGAAGTTCAGTGACACCAAAGAAAAATTCTCTGGAAAAACTTGCTGACATGCCAAAGACAGGTCTAAAAAGCCAAGTCAAAATCTCCAGGTACTTGGCTTCCTTAGAACAGATCAATTACATATAGATGCTGAGTGACACAATTTGGTCAAATTTCTCCAACTTCTCTTAAAGATTGGCATACTCATTACTGGATACACAAGCTCCACTGTGTGCGGATAAATAGATAAAACTGATCACAGTACTTCTGATCTCCTTACAGAAGGGAGCAGTTAAGGCTGATCACAGGACCAAAAAATTGTGATTCTTGTATTTTAAGTAAAAGATAAAGGAATGGATGTTGGACTCTGTTGGGTTATATCCCTCTTTCAGCAAGCCAGGAATACTACATCCACCAGTTCCCTGTAGTAAGTAAGTAAAGGTGCCATCCTATAAAATTGTATCTTTTGGAGCTGCAGAAAGTCCTATACTAAAAACTGAAGATGATACAAATAGAGTAATACAGTTTTTACAGTGTCTTTAAAGTAAGAGCTCTCTCACACTATCTGTGTGTGTTAAATAGTATGAGATGATGTCACAGGCTGGGACAAAATGTATGTTTCTGATCTTTTACATAGTTTCTCCAATATATTCTGTCATTCTTCTATTATAATTCACCTAGGCTCTCTGACTCCGTTCTCCAGTGCCAGGGGTGTGAAAGACTGTCACTACAGCTTTTGTTTCAGTCTGACCCTCACCAGTATCTATTGCCTGCATTCACAGGAAGATTTTTTGTTCATTTCAGAGTTTCTACATCCTGCAGGCCCTGAGCTTGATTAATCTGATTTTATGTCTACTACTTAGAAGTGTTAAAAGCAGATTTAGATCTGTGGATTCACATCTTAAGCAATTAAGTTGCTCATCATGTGCCTGCCTTCCCTGGAAATCAGTTAACACTTTCCATTCATGAGGGATACATACTAATCACACAAGCAGAGACGTGTTCATTACTTCATAAAGTTATGCTGGTATTTCTTCTTACTCTTCACAAACTTGTTTTTCAGTCTTCTGTCTTATTGCTACAGAAGGATTCTATTTCTCATTTTAACTAAGGAATTACACAACTTTAAGATGCATTTTTCTGCTGCAAACAGAAGAGAAAAGATATGTGAATGAAAAAAAACCCAAGCAAATAAAAGTTCTTTTTTGTCACAAACATAGTTGTACTTTATAATTGTACTTTATAATTTTGTAAAACACTAATTCTCCTGAAGCTACCTGCATTTTGCAACAGAAATGAAAAGTTCAGATACGTATAATTGAGAATATAATTTTCCATGCAAGAACATTCCACAACTGTAAACTGTGACCATCATTCACTCTGCCAAGGAAGGAGCTGGAGGGTATTCCTGCATTCTGTACAACCAGCAACATTCAGGTCTTCTGGAAACGAAACTATGGTATCTAGGGGCTATAACAAAGGAGGTATCACTGAAGGAGTGCATTAAGGAGTATTAATTCTTAGTTAGATTGTGTGGTTATTTTTTGAGGGTTAGCAGCAATAAAAATTATCAAACAGAAGATTTTTATCACTTTCTCAAAGAGAAAGAACTGGACAGGTGTACATATTTCACATGAAATACTCCAAGGAAAAGAGTTTGAAATAGAGCATTCTCATTCTCATCTACATGTTTCACAGAAAAAAAATTCTAGAAGAAAATCGGTACTGCTAGGTATGAATTTTGTCTGAAATGTATAAAACCCCTTTCCATAAATAGATTTGGCTAATGAGGGCTATTTGATGTCTACAATAACAAAAGTTAGTTAGGAAACCAGGTAATCAGTTATGTGTTTTTTCGAAACAGTGTGGGTAATTTTAAAACAGACTACATAATTCAACATCACTGCCCATAATTGCGAAAGCTTGGCAACTATATCCGTTGCTCAGAGTTATGCTGGCAATCAATTCACAACGGCCACATTCACACCTCACAGCAGGATCCCACTAGAAGGTCAGTCATGCATAAAGAGGAGAAATATTCTCACAACAGAAGTACAATCTTTTGGAACAACTGGCAGATCAGCAGATTCTACTTGCTCAACCTTCATAAAGACTCACAGCAGCAACTCTGTTTAACCAGCAGTGTTAAAAATTTGAAACCTCGGCCTCCGCAGAAATTGGTCACAGATTGCTCCCGAAACTGGTCCCGCAACACAATAGCCAATCAGTTCCTGCAATGTTGCACTATTACCTTGATGACCCATTTAATGACTGGATATTATAAGGAACTTTTTGGCGTTGTGTCAGTCAAAGAGGTCAAATGGGAGAGTAATTTGTAACCTTACAATTTCGGAAATCTGACACTGGAAAAGCTTTTGTAAGTGTATGATATTTTCATGTAAAGATAGTCATAACATTAACTGAAGGGAAATAAAATAAAAAAAAATCTGTTGGAGACATTGCAAGCATCTTAAATTCCATTATTTGGCGTTATTCCATGTAAATATTATCAATGCATTGGCAGTTTAAAAGTATTTTTTGTGAGAATGTCACTGTTCTTTATTTAAAAAAATAAAATGTACGTATAGCTTAAATGAAACTGTAAGATTCTGTTTTTCTTATTCTTCTGCATTTGTATCAGATTTGCGCAATCTAAAACTGTGGTTTAAACCAGATTCCATTCAGAGCAGTCCAGGTACAGGAAGAAAAAAAGAGATCTCTAAAGTCTGTTACTACCCAAAAGTGACTCACAGTAGCATAAAACAACTCATTATGTTCCTTTTCAATTTCTGTCAGAAAACTGACTGTGTGACATAAAATCACATTTCAGAGACTGTTAAATATGAAAATGCAAACATTTGTTCATGGCTTTTACATAGCAATAATTACAATATTTTCACCAGGTGAAATCATGTCTAAATCATTCTCATTTTACTATGATGAGTAACATATTCGATAGGTTATATATACCCAGAACAGCGTCATAGAATCATAGAATCATAGAATCATTAAGGTTGGAAAAGACCTCTAAGATCATCAAGTCCAACCGTTAACCCAACACCACCATACCCACTAAACCATGTCCCTAAGCGCCTCATCTACACGTCTTTTAAACACTTCCAGGGATGGTGACTCTACCACTTCCCTGGGCAGCCTGTTCCAAGGCCTGACCACTCTTTCAGTAAAGAAGTTTTTCCTAATGTCCAGTCTAAACCTCCCTTGGCGTCAGCAGCCTAAAGAGAAATAATAAGGGTCTCTTAGCTGTGACAAAGCTGTAAATTGTAAAATTTGGTACTTTAAAGGACTACAGTGCGTGCAAAATGGTGATCCCAGATGAAGAGTGTGCAGTTTCTCTTAGAAGAGTGTTGAAATACATGGTGAGGCAAGCTGGACAAACAAGGCAAGTAGAAGGAATTGGGAAGAATAATATTTTTTACCTACCACAGTGATCTTGTAAAAAAATTAAAAGGCGAGAATACACATGAACTGAGATGAAAAACCTTTGCACAAAAGAAAAGTATTAATTTTATAGTAAAGTGGTAAACAAAAGGTAGGACCTACATTGGTAATACACTTGTCATGTATTAGAGGTGGTGGTTTCTTTTTTTTTCAATTACAATGTAGTGAAGCTTTATTGCCTGAAGAGTGACAGGCTATTGATAATGAAAGGTTTGCCCTACCAAATATGTTTGGGGGAGTGCTACAGAGGAACTGGATAATACAAGACTACTTTTGATAGATGATTAACCTATGAACATCCCATCCACAGCATGCTGGGATATTACTGCATACAGTAACTATATTAAGTTATCAGAAGCAATGCTGAGCAAAGACGATGGTTTTGCAAATGCCGCACTCTTGTAGAGATATTAGCTGCTGTCCTGAAAGCAACATAGTCAGATTGTGATCATTTGTGCTTGTTTGAATCCAGTTCTGTATCGACGGAACTTCTTTATTCTGGTGGTCTTCACTAGTTTTTACTCTCTGCATAATGTTCCATTGTGCAATGCAGGTAAGTATTATTGAGCCTGGTTGAAATTGACTAGTTAGTCAACTTGGATAGAGATCAGAAATTTTAAGATCCCTTCATTTTTACTGTGCAAGTTAGTTATTGCAAACTGTTTAATTCTGCTATGGAGATTATTCTGCATTAGAACACAGCAAGTAATATCGGTAAAGACATTTAAAATATCGGTAAATACTTAAATTTTTAGGTAAACACTTAAGTAAAGATTTATAGGTTGTCTAAGTTCAAAACAATGTGGATATTTGGCACCAACATGTAATGTACGTATAGTACTTCAAAATCTGCTGTTTGTCTCTATTTTTCCCCTTTGAACATTAAAAGTAAAAAAACAAAACCAAAAACAACCAAAACAAGCAAACCAAAAAACCCTGTAGATATAATTGTGTTAATGTACAGAAATCTATACTCCAATAGTCACATTTAAGCATTTTAATTATACAAAATGAATTAAGATTAAATTTAAAGCCTGACAATTATTAGAACCATCTACATCTTGCTGCAGAGGAGAACACGAACAATTGCCCTGATTCTTTATATGGTTTCATCTGTTTATGTTGCCAGATTTAGGTAATTTCTATGTCTCCATAATCAGCTTTTACTACACCTGCAAGAGATCCATTTTTTGATGGATTACATTAACCTGAATTTGGCATTAGCTCTCTAGATTGGAATGCTACACAGGACATTAAAACCCAACTTGCCTCACTAGTAGCTTGCAAGGTAGTCTTCCACTAAAAGTAATATTAAGAGTGCTTAAGTAATAGTGCTGTATTTAGGTTCAGAAAGATTCAGCTGCATGTAAAGCAGACTCTTCTGGGTTTTGTCAAGAATATAAAGTAAAAAACTGACAATGAATATTTTGTTGAAAAAAATGTATTGCACAGAAACTTATGTCATTGATGATAATGATAAGAGTATACATACCATACATGAAAACATATGACAGGATGTATACTGTGCAGAAACTATATTTTAGTAGTTTTTAAATGGGAAGACTAGTTTTTATTTAGACTATTTTTAAAGTTCTGATAATCATAGGCATCCTTCTAAAAAAGGCCAATTTAAAATAACTAAAAATGAATAAGTGATTCTAAAGAAAATAATTCTCTGGTTAGCTATAATCAATAAAGTTATAGAAGTCAAGGTATAAGTTATGGCAATACTAGACTATAACAGGATGAATTGATCATACTTTAGAGTGCTGCAAGACACTTCCATGTTAGCATTAAAAAGTGATAGATAATTTCTTTTTTGATGGTTATGCTTGTTTTATAGACTTGATTATCTTCTCACACTTGTGTAAATCAAGAGTTATTCTACTGAAATAAATTGTTATAACACTGTAAACATGTTCAAGTTGAAGAAAACAGAAATAGTATCACTCAAGGGGACTATCGTAAAGGTTTACAATAAACAAAAAGAGAACATGAAGATGTATAGCAGTAGATAGGAATAAATGCAAAATAATCCTCTTGCTCATCATATCAGCATTCCTATATGTCTCAGAATTAGAGAGTATAGATGAAAAGTGCAGTGTTATTTTGTTGTCTATAGCAAAAAACTCCGGGTAGGAAGAGTTCCAGAGGTCAATCCCCTCAGAAAAAGAAGTATAAATAAATATCCTAATCAATAGATTACAAGCTGACTGATATGAGTAGTGAGAAGTAGCTAGAAAAACCAGATGGCATTTTATTGCTTGTGTAGAATCTTCCTCAGAAGAAGGGCAGCAGAAGGGTTTTACTAAGTATTGAGAAACATTCAGAGACTACAAAACTGCTCCTCTTCTGACTGAAGGCATTGTCAAGAAAAGGAGAGAGACTTTAAGCACTGATGAGTTATTCTATAGGCAATTAGGAGAAATTTCTTGTCCTTATGGGAGATTTCAACTTCCCAGACATCATCTGGGAATATCAGACTGCTGTGACCAGCAGGTCTTGGAAATTCTTGAAGTTTGTAGGAGATAACTTCTTGTCACAGGTACTCAGTGAGCCAACTAGGAAAGATGCCCTCCTAGACTTGCTCTTTGTGAATAGAGAAGGACTCGTGGGTGTGATGGTACGTGACTGTCTTGGCTACAGTGATCATGAAATTGTTGAGTTTAAAGTTTTCAGTGTAATGAGAAAAAAGGACAGCAGAGTTGCTACCCTGGACTTCAGTAGAGCAAACTTTAAGCTATTGAGGGAACTATTTAGCAGACTACCCTGGGAATCTGCTTTTGAGGGCTTAGGAGTCCACAACTGCCGGTCAGTCTTTAAGAACCACCTTTTAGAAGCACAGGAGCAGGCAATTCCGCTGTATCATAAGTCAAGCAAGTGGGGCAGAAGACCAGCTTGGCTGAACAGGGAACTCCTCGTGGAGCTCAAGAGGAAAAAGAAATTGTATGATCTCTGGAAGCGATGTCAGGCAGGTCAGGCTTCACAGGAAGAGTACAGAGCTGTGGTTTGTTTATGCAGGGAGAAGACACAAAAGGCCAAAGCTCAATTCGAGTTGAAACTGGCCAGTGTTGTTTCAGATAACAAGATGGGCTTTTTTAAGCATGTTAATAGCAAGAGGAGGTCTGAAGAAAACATTGGACTGATACTTGTTGAAGATGATCATCTGACTAACAGGGTTAATGAAAAAGTGGAGGCATTCAATATGTTTTTTGCCTCAGTCTTTAATAATACTGATAGACCTTGGGCTGCCTGGTCCCCTGAGTCAGAGGACTATGAGTGTGGGAACAGTGACTTTTCATTTGTGGACACTGAACTTGTAAAAGACCAGCTGTATCAGCTAAATGTTCACAAGTCAATGGGGCCTGACAGGATTCATCCCAGAGTTCTGAAGGAGCTAGCAGATGTTATGGCAGGACCCCTCTCAATCATCTACCAAAGGTCTTGGGAGTCTGGGGAGGTCCATGCTGATTGGAAGCTAGCCAATGTTATTCCAATCTACAAAAAAGGTGTGAGGAAAGACCCAGGGAACTACAGACCTGTTAGTCTAACCTCAGTTCCTGGAAAAATTATGGAGAAGATCATACTGAGCATGATTGAAAGGCATTTAAAGAATAATGCAGACATCAGGCACTGTCAACATGGGTTGACAAAAGGAAAGTCCTGTTTAAGTGCTTTGATATCCTTCTATGATAAGGTCACCTGCCCAGTGGATGAAGGGAAGGTGGTGGATGTAGTTTTTCTGGATTTTAGTAAGGCTTTTGATACTGTCCCTCACAGCATCCTTCTGGACAAGTTGTCCAACTGTGGAATGAAATGGGTTCATGGTGTGCTGGGTGAAGAACTGGCTGAAGGGCAGAGCTCAAGGGGTTGTAGTTAACGGGGCTACATCCAGCTGGTGACTGGTCACCAGGAGTGTTCCTCAGGGTTCAATTCTAGGACCAGTTCTGTTCAATATATTTATCAATGATCTGGATGCAGGAGTTGAATTCACCATTAGCAAGTTTGCTGATGATACCAAACTGGGAGGTGCTGTTGACTCTCTTGAGGGACAAGAGGCCTTGCAGAGGGATCTGGATAGATTGGAGAATTGGGCTATTATTAATGAGATGAAAATTAACAAGTCAAAATGCCGGATTCTGCACCTAAGACAGAGTAATGCCGGGCACGCTAAGCACGGACTTCTACTAATACATATTTTGGTCTAAATACTTAAGTTGTATTACTCTATATAATATATAAAGGAGCAGCAGGCTCAACATGAGTCAGCTGGGTGCCCTGGCAGCCAAGAAGGCAAACCACATCCTGGGGTGCATCAAACACAGCATAACCAGCTGGTCAAAAGAAGTGATCATCCCGCTGTGTTCAGCATTGGTGCGGCCTCACCTTGAACACTGTGTGCAGTTCTGGGCCCTATGATTTAAGAAGGATGTGAAGGTACTCGAGTGCATGCAGAGGAGGGCAACAAAGCTGGTGAAAGGGCTGGAAGGCATGTCCTGTGAGGAGTGGCTAAGGACTTTGGGCTTGTCTAATTTGGAGAAAAGGAGGCTGAGGGGCGACCTCATTGCTCTCCACAGCTTCCCGAGGAGGGGAAATGGCGAGGGAGGTGCTGATCTCTTCTCCCTGGTATCCAGTGACAGGACGCGTGGGAATAGTTCAAAGCTGCACCAGGACATTTAGACTGGACATTAGGAAGCATTTCTTTACTGAGAGGGTGGTCAAACACTGGAACAGGCTTCCTGGAGAGGTGGTCGATGCCCCAAACCTGTCAGTGTTTAAGAGGCATTTGGACAGTGCCCTTAACAACATGCTTTAGCTTTTAGTCAGCCCTGAAGTGGTCAGGCAGTTGGACCAGATGATCATTGCAGGTCCCTTCCAACTGAAATAGTCTATTCCATTCTATTCTATTCTATTCTGTTCTATTTATGAGAGCAAATATTCTGATCTGGGATATTCCTCTGGCATGTAGAAGATGTCTTAGAATTTCAAATTGCTTATTCCCGTTTTGTTTGATATAAACTTGAATTTGGTCTCATAAACCCTAAGAGAACACATAGACTGTTGAATATTTTGTTATGTATGAGAGTAGTGTTGAGAGTTTTTCTCTATATAGTCTTTTTGGCCCAGTGAATACTCTGCATAGTTTGGTAAGGGCACACAACTGAGCAAGTAAAACCTAGGTTAAATTCTTTTATCCAGTGCATAGTTACTACCGAGATTGTAAAAGTTTTGGCAGAACTCTGACCTGCAGTATCCAATTGTCAGACCAGGACACCCAGATGGTGAGAACTGTGTCATCAAGGCCAGAATTTGAACAGACCTCAAACAAATATATTCTGCATGGCTTTTGAATGTTCTAATCTCAGAGCTATTTTCTATTGCTGACACGAAATTCTATTGCTGTTGTCTAGATTGACAGAAATTCTGTAGTCAAGCTGAAAAAAATGCTTTCACATATAAGTTTTGTCAAGATTCCTACACTAAAATAGTCTGACAAAAACTTTATTGCTCTTAACACCTTCATGTTTAACGGAAGTTAATACTAGGGTTGGCTACATTTTTTTTTTCAAAATAGTTGTTAAGATTGATATATAGCTAAACTAGACTTGGAAGATGTCTAGA
This sequence comes from Fulmarus glacialis, assembly GCF_000690835.1. Classification (NCBI taxonomy): domain Eukaryota; kingdom Metazoa; phylum Chordata; class Aves; order Procellariiformes; family Procellariidae; genus Fulmarus; species Fulmarus glacialis. The sequence continues at coordinate 20,128 of NW_009226362.1, read as the reverse complement.
CTTTGGGTTTTCTTTCAGTTCAGACAAGTTTTCTGTTGTGGGCATATATGAGCCAAAGAAATACAAATAGTCATATTAAGAACTATAACAGTATAGGTCTCTAATTTAGTATAAGCAACTCTTTCATTGCTTAACTTGATCAGATATAATTGTTTAAAATACATCCAGATAAGGTAATTAAACTTATATACTGTATTTCTGTATTTTAATTTTCTCTTATTCAATGTTATGCCATTAAATTTATTTCTAAGGCTGCTAAGTTTTTTGCAAGCATTGTAAATAAAATCTTATATGTACTGTGGTAACCTACACTGAGTTTGTCACAACAGACCTCAAGGTTTTTCTGATATGTCTCTAGATTGTAAATAAAAAGTTTATATATTAGATGGGATTAAATAATGACTAAATCTGAGGATCTGTCAATCAAATTGTGACACTACATGTCCAAAACTGTAATGCCCTTTCTTTCTACTTATCATTTAGGAAGAGTCAGTGTCAACTATATTTGGCCATCACTTCTGCTTTAAAGTTGGTGAGCATTTTGAAATGCACAGTCTTTCCCTGTGTGACAGCAAGGTCTCAGCGTGTGCAGATATCTGCCAAACGTATGGCTCATAGTTACTTATTCTACTTTGCCCTGTATATGGTTTTCAACACTGGGGAAAATCTGCTAAATATTCCATCACACTGTACCTCATGCTTCATGTAAATGTTTTGAGCACATCTATATTTGCAACAGAAATGAGTTCAGTATTACAGGGGTAAGAGACTTTGAGTTTTTCTATACTGTGTAACAGAGCATAGGATAGTAATGTTCTCTTCTGTAAAGAGTACTGTGATGATATTACTGTGCAAAATAGCTGCTGGGACTTGCTCATCAGCTTGAATGTAGCATTGCTTCAATACACATATACTGCCTTGTATGCCTGAAGCTGTACTGTATCACTGGCTGTATATAACCTTGCTTGGATGTAGTACTAGGATCTAACTTCCAAGGGCCAGACGTGCCAGATTAGGTACTGTATGGTAATTCTGCAAATATGCTAATCTCTTTTGAGTCAAGGTGTGAGTATTCTTATTTGTGAAGAGTAGCGTATACATAAGTTCTTTTAAAAATGAAATGATACCCAAAAAGGCTAGCACACTGGGTTCAGGTTTTTGGGTTTTTTTTCTTTTCACAGTTTCACCCTTTCTTAAAATTTTGAAGAACCCCCCCCCAAATTCTGGGAAAAACCTCACTGTTACCTTGCCGATACTGAAACTTACAAAACCATTCATTAGATTTTGTGCTAGACTCAAATCTAATTTATACCAACACCACTAACTTGCTATTAGCTGGTCTGAAGCATGACTGACATCACTGTCTTGTCACCACTCACTTTTTGCTGGATTGAACAGAAAATGGTGGCTGTCACTGTATTTTGTAGAGAACTTCTATTGTTAGGCAAGCTCTGAAAATATTTAGTAGATATAATCGCTTGTGTGACATAGGTAGAGCCGATGGAGTGGTGCCACTACTTAATACAAAAATTTGTCTGAAAAAAAGAGACAGAGACTTTTTTTTCCCTCTGAGGATATTCAAAACAGTCTGTTAGTACAGAGTTCAACCCTTAGTATTAGTGGAAGTTGATAAAGCACCCTTAAGCTTGCATACGGAACTTTGTCCAAATTTAGTTATGCAGCTCCCGTCTTGGACAATGAAATTGTTTGGACGTGGCCTTTGGTGATCCTGAAATGCTGACTGGGAGAATAACGTCACTGATGTAGATTCAGGAGGCCCTTCTGGCTATCTGGATCTGACCTTTGGTGTGTCTGATGCTATGGCTGTTATCCTTCAGCCAGTGTTAAGAAAAAGCAGTCACAGAGTTGTTTAAATGCAGCAGAGAGGTTTTGCACAAGTTTCTCATTTGAGAAAATGTGAGAGGCAAACATTGTGCACGTGATGGCAGAATAAAATTCTCAGCAATGCTGCAGAAAAACAGACCATAACTGGTATAAACTCTAAAATGAAGTGTGCAAAGGAAAGGTCAAAATACTATCCCTACAGAACAGTGAAGATGAAACATAGACGAAATATTTGAGGAAACTCTGTTTTTCTTTTCTGTCATTGTTAAAACCCTGTGAGACTCACTGAGATCAGTCTCAAGCACTAATTGTGTTACTGTTACATACTGGTCTTGGCAAATTATCTGATAAGGAAAGAGGCCCGGACTGTTTTCTTTTAACGGAAAAATATTGCTATACTCTTACTCTCAAGTTTCATTTTATTCTCTTTCAGATGGATTTGTGTAAACAAGAAGTCTAAGCATTAGAGCACAAATTGTCACCTCTCTCTTTTTCACTTTTGCTTTCAAAGGGTTTTAAGGTCATGCTCTTTCAGCTGCCCATAATGAACGTGACTAGGCGTGCCTGGTGTTTGTCATTGTCCTTTTTAAACATCAGCTGGCTTTCATGGCTTTCCTTTTTTGTGTTGTAAGTTGTAATTGTGCTTCAATTACACAAAGCAATACCAAATGTGTTAGCTGAGTCTTGCCTACTCTATCTTAAATTAAAAAGTGCATTAAGAACACTGATGATCACACAGTTTCAAACCTAATAAATTTGAAGGCTTCCTGGGGCTCGATTGGCATTCAGCATGACCCTGGTGGAATAAGCATATTGACAAGAAAGTTAAATTATTTTACAGAACTGCTGAAGCTGGAAGTAAAGAAGCTTCTGATAGAGGCTTTTAACTCAGCATGTGACAAAAATCTGTAATGTAGGGGAAAGATCTCTCTGAAGCAGCAATTTAGAGAAAATACCAGGTGAATACTGAGTCTAATTGTTGGGCAATGACAATAAATGCTGGAAAATGGCAAAAAGGATTATACGAATTTCCTAGATTAATTCTGCAGGAGTCTCATAACAGGCAAGGTGATAGGCATTGGAAGAAGGAAGCAATGTGAAACCCAATGTTTTACCAAGAACTATGGGGAAATCATGGTTGGGGAACACAGGCGGTCTGCAGCTAAAATGTTCGTGGCATGTCTCGTCCTTGCAAGTTAGATCCTTGCATTACAACCAAGCAAGACTATATATAAAACCATGCAAGCCAGTGCAACTTCAGGTGACATAAAAATATTAAAGAAATGTATCAGGATATTCTGTACGACAAATATGTGAAAGACTGCTGTGAGACTGTCCCATCAAATTTGCTAGGCTCTAAAACAGTTCTATTTTCTGGCAGTCATTTTAAGACTATGAAGAAATTTTTTTAGTGAAAACTTTCCTTTCCAGGAAGATCCCCCTATACATATTTAACAGTTACAGGAGGAGAAATGGAAATACAGAAAAAAAAGATATAGATACTGAATGTTATTCATATTATAAAGGAAAAGGAAGAATCTGAGTAGTTAAAAAACTAATGTCCAAATCACAAATTACACCTCTTTTGAAAATTCCTATTACATAAATAAGTATTAGTTTTCTGCAATTGACATTTAAATTTATATTTTGAACTTTATTTTAATTTGATTTTAATAAAAGCCAATACTTTAGTTAAAATTCATTGTCCTTAATTAATTGGAGTTTCCTTTTCCAGGTCTAAATTACCTCCAGATATCAGGTAGTTTTTTACTTTGGTAGAAGACAACTGAATATATGACTTTCTCAGGGCTTGGAACCCCAAGAACATCTATCTGGTTGTTTGCAATAAATTACTCTTAAATAACTTTTTAAGGAATCCTACTCTTCTTTCCCTTTCTTTACCCTCTCTTTCTTTTCTGTAATTGATAGGGCCCTCCAGATTATTCATCTCTGGAGATATTAGTTTCTTCAGGCAAAAGAGGGAAAGACAAAATGTTCTGTAATAAAAATAGAATCTGAATAGCACAAAATCTTGGTGCAGAAGCCTTTGTGTGAAATTTTTGTGACATCTCATCGTAAGCAGTGTACTTTGTTATGTTCGGGGGCTGATAGTACCAGGGCATAAGCATTCATACATTGCGGAGCTGGGATGCTTATTATATTACTTCAAAATCATAAGAATTTTAAACCAACAGCTCTGCAGTTATGTCAGGGAGACCTTGTTTTAAATGTTATGGCATTCTGTGAAGGCTCAGAATTTTTCTTTTTTTCTCTTAGGTTTTTGTGGAGGCATTTGATACAAGAAAACAGGAATTTAAGTAATGCAGATCTTGATTAAGATAATGAGAAGGGGTATGGCTGCTGAAGGAGGAACTTATGGAAATTCTATTCCACAGCAGCCTAGTGTTCATCACCTTTTCCAACAAATCTATTAATAAATCAAAACCCTTGTTTTTTTACTTTAGGCCATTGCAATTCCTAGCACATTTATATGATCTCATGAACACATCTCTATTGCTTCATATATAGAGAGGTGAGAATAAAAACACCACTGAGTAATATATTCTGTAATGCGTTATTCTCATGTTCAATGAAATAACTTTGACGACTAATGCCCATGCCTTTTCTGAGATTTTTTTTTTTGCGTACTTCCTATGGTTTCTGAAAATTATGTACATATACCATATTTGCATGTATGTGATTGTACATGGAAATAAATTCTTGAATGCTATCTCTCTTTAAGCATCAACACATATTTAAGATTCTTAAGAAATTTATTCCCATTTCTAGAAATATTCTACAAAGTGTGTTCTACGGATTTTATTTGATACAGTGTCACAGTCCGAGGTTGCTTTAATTATTAATAATTATGGGAAGAATGTGCTGTGTGAGGGAAAAAAGAGCATTCCTATATTCATATTTCTCTTGTTCTCAAAGCAACTAAAGAGCACTGTGTGGAATTATCTCATGAAAAGAATCTAGAAGCTGATACGTAAATAATAGTTCTAGCAGCATGTGATGCATATTTTTGGTTTTACTGTCTTCTGTGTTAATTCGTTTCATGTTACAGTTCTAATGGTAACAAAATGTTTCAAGGTAGATTAGAAATGTTATTAATTATTTCTCATCATAAAGACCACAATTCACTGAACATTTTGAAGAAAACTTTTTTCTCTTTTCTTTTGATGGCAAATTTGCAAGCAGTTTATTTTCATACGTGTATATATGCATATACCTGTAAGCAGTATTATAAACACACAGATCAGTTTATATCAGCTAATGCTCCACCTGGTCTAAAACTTGCAGAGGAGACATCTATCAAAGCTTGAAATACAGACAGGAAGGGAGAATACACTGTAAAAGCAAAATCACCCTTTTGGGAACTCACAGCTGTCTGGCTGGAATTTCTGGTCCTTTGCTGGCCTTTGAGATGTGAAGTATGGTATGTTCAGCAGTTAAAGTCTTTTCAGGTTAGGATGATGAATTTCTGAACAACCTGACAAAAGTTAATGCAACTTTTCCGACTTACATTGTAGGACTGTTGATTTAAGTGATGGAAATACCACCTGGAACATTTATTTCCTTTATAAAGGGACTTATTTGCAGCCAAAAGCAGTGCACAGGTGGGCATTCAAAGAGATATATGAAAGTTCATACATTCTGTTTACAACTTAGCATGGCATAAATCTGGCCTGCTGTAGTTTCGCTGCAGTCCTGACAGCCCTGTGTAATCTGTGTAGTATAAAGAATGTGTGGATTAATGCTGGAGAATTAGATGCTATCCTTACCTCAGAGCAGCTGTAATTCCACTGCTGTTGGAAGATAATAGTTTTGAGATCAATTGCTTAGACTTTAGGCCACAGAAATGGTGATTTTAAGCTCATATTTTATGATGGCTGGGAGATCTACCTTAAGTTTTAAAATGTCACATAATATGTCAGTATTTTCTGTCATTGGGTGGTTAGATAGGTAGAAGACAAAAGTATAAGAATTTAAAATAAATAGAATAAAACAGTGCTTGATGTTATTTTTAACTCATGTTTGAGGAAGTCATACAGTGCTTGCACTCAAATCACTTTATTAGGTGATTTTCCAGTCTTTCTCAAAAGACTCAGTATTTCTCAATGAATCCCACATCTGTGATTGGTGTATGAGATAATTTTAACATGCATATCTAGCAGTATATATGATGTGTACAGATACATTGATGCCAGTCAAATCTGAATTAGGTAATAAGACAAATGCAGAGAAAAAAAGAAAAAAAAAAATCATACTGAAGAGGAATAAATGACCTTGATCGTGTTACGATTTGTAATAGCATATAGTGATATCTCCCGTAGAATATTTATAATAACTGCTAGGAACACTGATAAACTTCAAAGCAAAGAAATCTGCATTACACTGGAGACACACTCAAGCTTAACTGCTTCACTTGGATCTTTCATGGAATAAGAAACTTTGAAGTGCATTTCTCTCTCATTTTGCAGCTTGACATTATGACCATCCTTGTGTCTCATTTGGGAGGTTGCACTGCAGCTACGAGCCAAAGAACTATGTTCTATGGGTGGGTAGAAAAAGCCCAGTTTTTGAGTACCCAGGGCAAATATCTGCATACTGACCACCACTCTTTGGTGCCTACTTACCTTAATAGGCCATCTCCTATTCTATAGAAATGTTACAAATTCTTTGTACCTTATGCTGTACACTTATGTTAGCCTCCTTTGTAGCTTAATGGAAGTTTATTTTAAATATGTTGTTTTAAATGTGTTTAAATGAATTGTTTATCCAGTTATGTGAGTAGTATTAACACTGAACCTCTGGAAGAACTGAAGAACATTGCCTGAGCAATCTGAAAATTTGCTGATTGGTGACATTTGTGTCCCGGTAGATCTCTGTCATTCTGATTTTCATTAATCAAGTTGTTCATGTAGTAAATTATTTGAGTTTTATATAGTATTCTATTTATGAAGTATTCTACCCACCTGCACATCCAGATGGTAATTATAACTAACAGTATTCAAGTTTATGCAGAGATTTGCTAACTAGAAAATATACTGTCACAGAATACCATGACTGATGTTGAAATTACCCACTGCACAGCTAAAGCCCTCTTAATATCCTCTCAGAATAAAATTAGGCTTTTTTTGATAAAACTTATTTTCTGTGTAATAGTTGAGTGTCAGCTGACAGTACTTTGAATTGGTGGCTATGTGTTAGTCAGAACTAATGTCAGGCTAATTCAGTTTTTCCTTTATTTATATTCCTTCTGAATACTAGTACAATATTTAAGAAAAGCAACTCAACCCTTAATATTGCTATGATGTGGTTGGATTGGCTCGCTTCATATAAGGCATGGGCCACCTCAGGTGCTGCTATGCTTGGGAACAGAGTTGAAAATATATTCCTCTACACCCTTATCTTCTGTTACTTTGCCGCCTTCTTTTCCTTTGCATAAATCTACGCCTGAAACTTCTGTATCCTTCAATTATTCCAGAATTTCATTGCCATCTTTAATGTATTAAAAACTGACTCCAGTGAGTTTAGTATTCAAATGAATTAGTGTATGGGAACTCTGAGGTTTAAGTTGTGAAAGGCTGCTATATGAAACAAGATACCCTTTATAGTGCTTAATGTCTTATCTGGGTATGGTTTAGAAAAGGTAATAGCCATGTGACACAAATAAAAACTATTTACTGAAAACCTTTTTTCTGTATCATTATGAACAATTTTAATACCATTTCTCCAGAATTATTTTAAGAAACTTTGTTCCTCATGCATAAACTCCTTTGTATAGTGCTAATGCTGCCAGTCATTGATTTTTCTTTTCCTTCCACATAAATTTCCTACACTTAGCAACCTCTGTTTTCTTTTTGGTACTACCTACTTCCTTTTATGTCTGTTTATTAAAAATATGTATTGTTGCTTTCATTTCTGTTCTTCCTCAGAGTGGGCTTTTACTCACAATTAACATCTTTCTTTGTAATAAAAATGTTAAAACTCCCACTTCTATTCACACTTATGTTTACTTTCCAATGAATTTCACTAGTCTTTTTCTTTATTCTTGAAAATCAGGTCTTTGAAATACCAGCACTGTGTGAGACTCTCTTCTCTTTATCCATACTTACTACAACCAGGACAAGATTTTTGATTCTTGGGCAAGAACTAATCTAACCCCTCTTCTACTTTATTCCTTAAAGAGTGTCCATTATGACACATGGTTAGTAGACCAAACCAAAGTTAAATAGCAAAATGTGGTTTGACTAGAGTCCCAACTCAAATAAACTGGAGTTATAAAATCAAGGACATTTCAAGATACATTTTGAGAACCAGGTGGAAAGAATCTAACCACGTGCAATTCAGCTTTTTGTGTGTTGTGGAAAAAAATTGTACTGACCATACTGACTTTGATGACAGAAAACACAATCTGGAACACTGTCTTCAATCACTACCTCTGATCATCGAGGATACCTTTTCTGTATTTCATATAGCAGGATACGCCCCCATGCTTCAGTTTTCTCTTTCTGTTTTACAAAGTCACATGCACACATGTGCAAACACAATGTGGACCTCCAGCACCTGGTGTGAGAGTTTGCAGAAGCCATATTAGCTCCTATTAAAGATGCAAGCAGAAGTGGGGCAATGCCATACTACTTTTTTTCCTCTTTTGTGGATCACCTTGGCCTGGCTAGTTTGGCTGGATTGTTTGCAGCAATAAACCCATTAAGTTAATTTAGGAAATATCATCTAGAAGTAACACAGGTCAATAACAAACTGCAGCTGCTGCAGTCATCTCAGCAAGAGAGAGAGGTTTGTGTTCCTGAAGTATATTTCTTAAATCCAATGCCTCCTAAAGCTATGACCTGAGTGATAGAGCTTCTAAATTTCATCTTGTTTAGGGCTGTACTTACAAACACTGTCTGTAAGTACAGACACATGGTGGTATAACCACCAGTGGCCATGGTGATATAATTACCAGTTTGTATTCATCTCAGCAATTCTTTCAGCACTGTAGAAAATTTTTGGAATATTCTTTAACATTTGGGAGCAAATATGACCACCGAAGATAATGTGGGAAGAAGAAAAATTGTCAGTCAGGAGAGAATGATGCTTGTTTAGTGCATGACTGATATAATGAATTTTCTGACTACTGAGAATGCTTGCCCTCTTATAACACCTTACCGAATGTCCCTGCCAGCAGAAAGGTCAGGTTATAAGATGTGACTAATACTATTGTCAAAGAGCTCATATATTTCAATGCCATTTTTATTGTGCCTTTTGTTTGGCACATATTGGATGAGAGCAACATGATTTTTCATCCATTTTAAAAAGTAGATAATGGATAGCACTCATTTAGAGGCACAATACTTTCATTAAAAGCATTCTGTGCTAGATGGATCATACCTATCTGTTTTCCTTCTTTTTTTTTCTTTTTTTGTGGCAAGTTGCTTAGGGACACCATACTACTGACAAAGAAAGATTTCCCGAACAAGGTAATGCACAGAAGCCTGTGGGTAAGTCAAGTACTTCTTCCCTATTTGTTCTGCTTCTGAGACAATATATGTATTGCTTACTGTCTTGACAGGCATCTTTTCCAAAAGTACCCTGAAGACAGTACATCAGCAAATACCAGGTCGTGTGGGTAGCCCTTTCGGTATGCTAACTGAAGGGGCTTACTTCATAATGGTAGTGTCACCATGATTGATATAAAAACGTCTTCTATGTGAAGGCAAGTACTTGGAAGATGCCTACAGGCATCTACTATAGATAAATCACATCCTTATTTCAAGCCATTTTTATTGAAGACGAACAGGACAAGAGAACTATTCGCTGTAGTGTCCAACTAGATAGAAGTGTTTTTGGCGAGATCCGCATTCAATTACAGAAGACCTAAAAGTGAGAAGAAAGTGAGAAGTACATTAAGTCTTTCGAGCTTAGAGATCCCACAAGGAGTATTGGATGTACTCTTATTCCATTGCTAGAAAGAGCAACATGAAAGTCCTGGATGCAGCCTGAAGAACAAAGTTTAATTTGCAAATAGCCTTGCTTACACGCACATACATAATCTTTCTAAGTCAAAGTTTATTTTTCTCTCTGGGAGAAGGAAACTAACTTTTTTCATCTATTCTTTTTTGTTCTATTTAGGGAGGAACGAAGGCTAGTGGGAGAAGATGCTAAGCTGAAAAAAAACCTCTTTCCTGCTTCCATCTTAGCAAAAATTCTCTATGCAGATGTGTGTGTTTTTCAGGCGTAACATTTTTCTCTTCTCCATTATTTGTTCTGCCGGTATCTATCACCTAAAGCAATGTATGTGCAAGAGTATGAAGTGTAGAAAGTATTATAATATTTTATAACAACGGTACTTACAAACACTATAATTATCTATTATAATCCGCTTGAATTCTTACTGCAATACAATAATTCCTTGAACTGTAACTATACTAGAATAGTGATTGGTGACAATGTAACTGTGGACTTTTTTAAGATAATCTTTTCTATTACCACTCACGATTTAGCTATTAGTCTGATGGGGTGGGCGTTCAGGTACTTATTGACTTAATTTCCCGAATTACTTTTTTTTACCCCCTTTTGATGGCTCTAGACATCCAAACACTTTTGTCTGAAAGGCAGGGAAGTGTGGGAGTGTGGCAAAATAATTGCAATTCACACATAGGATTCTCTTTTTATTTTGGAAATCATACCATTCTTATATTTTGACAACAGAGAATTTTAAGCTGAAAGGGCTGTTCTGCCCTGAGGAGACCTTGTTGACATTGCTACAATAATGTGGTCCTAACTATAATCATGTTAGTATCAAACTAGGCACTAAATATGAACTGTCGTTTCTCTAAAACCCAACATGTTCAGTTACCCTGTAGTAATAACAATTAAAATGGGATTCTTCTCCTACTCACAAAATTGCAAATTCAGTTTTACCCTTCTGTTAACTCAGTAAATATTTCGTCTTGTATACTTAACTGTTTTTCTTGGTATACATGTTTAAGAATTATAGAAATGGCCAGTACATGAAGGTAATCCAAGAGACTGGATTTCTTTCAGAAACTGAACAACAGCAATCATCTTTTATGCATTTTTTCAAACTAGGAACCCAACCATTCATGAACCTGATGTTGGTTTATCGAGACAAATTTGCATTTCAGCCTAATCCATTTCAGGCTCATTTTGATAAGTTAGATTAGAGAAAAAGAACTGCAACATGTGTGAGTTCAGGCTGGGGGCTGCATTCCTCATTAAGATAAAAAAGACTCTCCACTTATAAATATGGAAGCCAGACCACTGTGGTCATTTATCTTTCGTTGAAAACAGCAGTTTATCAGTTCTGTTTTGCCCTCTCTGCTTTTTTTCATTCTATGCAACAAGTCAACTTCCCTGAGGAATTTGGCCAGCCAGTGAAAAAAAAACTTTTGTTCTGTTATTTATCTTTAGGTGAGCATTTTTCATATCAACTTTACTCTGTTCTTATCCTGCACTACTCATTTCTGCTCGTTTTATTTTGCTGTTACAGCATACAACACTGAAAAATCTGAACAGTTCGTTCCAGAAGAGTTTGTGGGAGCAGTTCTATATGGCTTTCATCAGAGCGACTGTCCTTCAGACCCCTTCAGTTACATTTAGATTGAACAAACTTACACTGTCAAAACAAACCTGAAACTATCAGATGTTACTAAAAAAATGTTTTGACATTATTATTTCACAAAATTTCGATGAAAAATAAACACTGATTAATAAAAATATCAATTGGCCTAAGACTATCTAGATTTTCTTGACTACAGTTGGATTCAAATTGCAAAAATTTACAAAGGACATCTATGTTTGATTTTAAAAAGTTTTAGTTCTGCAAAGTGTAGATTCTAAGGAAAAATTTTCCAATACTGTGGAACATGAATCACTTACAAAATAGGAATCTTCAGAGAGGGGACACCAGAGAGACAGGAAAGAATAAAATTGTCCCAAACATACTGTGTCTGCATATTTTAGCCCACATTAAAGATGCTGCTGCCATTTCAAAAGGACCAATTACAATTTTTTGCAACGTCAAAAGGATTCAATTACTTTTGGGTGGCAGGGCCATTTCAGTATAATGCTGCTACTGAAATTAGCTTTCCCAGGTAAGACAATGGACTGACGGAATATGATTATTGATGGAAGATAAAAATGGAGTGCTTAGCAGAGTCTCTGGAAAGGTATGCCCCAAGATCTGAGGAAGAAAAAGATCCTGCCTAGAATTTATTTTAAACTGTGTTTTTCTATGTCTTTCAAACAATGTTTTGGGGAATTATTTCAACTGAAAACCAGAATACTTTCTTTTGAATTATATTGACTTATTGCCATTTGCAAGGTAGTTTTAGTGGAGTTCTTAAATGTAGATACACATCATGCATTTTTCTTCCATAGGCTGTACTACACAATGATAGCTTAATTACTCGGCTAATCATTGACTGTGATCAAATCACTTTCACAGCATTCTTCTCCTTCTATCCAACTTTACCTAGAAACTTTGGGAACTTTGACTGGAAATCTGCAATGAAACATTGGGTGTATTGAGCTTGATGAATGCCCCTCAGCTCAAAGTCACTGCTAACCTAGTCTACAATTCCTTCCATGGTGATCTGCTTAGGGATAGTCATAATGGTCAGAAAAATGCTGGGCAATTCAAGAAGAGGGAATGGGGATATAGTCAGTACAGAAATAAACATTCCTTCTAATATTGTTAGTCATAGTGACTGAAACATTTGGACTATATACATTTAGCATACATCATATGCATGATAAAAACATTTAGAATGTCTATAATAGTGTTTATGTTGTGTTTTAAGGCAAAAAGATACTACTCTAGAAGTATTTTTACTAATTTCTTATCAATAATAAGAAAAGAAGTTAAAAATAAAGATAGACATGTTTCTGAGAAAAAAAAAAAGAACGCAGATATGAAACTAGTGGTATACCAGTGCCAGAATTTAGTGACAATGGAAAATTTTTTCTGTCCACTATTGTCACCACTGAAATATTTGGGCATAACTGCATCACTCAGAACTGGCAATCAAAGATGTCTAAGCAAGGAATTACTTTTCACTTCATAAAATCTTTTTTTCCTGCTTCTGAGGCCATTCCCTCTGTCTTTTAAATTAATCTTTTTTTTTTTTTTACTTTGTTATGGGAATTTGTGGTTTTTTTCTGTGTGCATACTTTGTATCTAAGTCTCTTCCATTCATTTTTGCTGTATCACAAGGTTCTCATCTCAGCTTCTCTGTTATTTAATACTGATATAATATACTGTGCCACTCAGAAAGATCATTCAATCTTTTTATGACTTTTATGCATATGATAAATCACTCTGGATGGCAGTTCTTCCCAGTTCAGAGCAGTGCTCTCTTCCATCTCTGCCTAGTTTACTGATAACTATCACTGGATGATGAGCTGACAGAAACCCAATCTGGCTGAAACTGAAATAGTACAAATTAATAGTTCAAAATGTAAACTCAATACTGAAAATATGTTTTTTAATCTCTTTTTCTGTTAAATAACTGAAGTAACATTTAGAACTTTCAAGGAACACACATTCTGGATTATAATATTACTTCATTTTACTACTGTTTTGGAGAAACAATTTTAAGATGATAAAGCTTGCAGAGTTCCCACAAGATGGCTTTGCAGTAATGGTACTTTAAATATTTATAGTGATAGGATTTAAACACATGTTGGATAAATCAGACTTTTACTCATGTGAAAAGGTGATCATTCTCACAAAGTGGAAAGAAAAAAATTTGCAGGAAATTTTTTCATGTAAAACATTTAAAAACCAGTCTCAGAAGGAGACACTCATTTCTGCAGTGACTGGAGGTGCAGTGAGCCATAAAAGGTTTGTGTAACTTTACTGCATGTGAAGTTAATTGTACCTGTTTGCCTCATTACCACCAAGTGTTATTGAAATATCACTACAAAATGTCATCATTTGTCAGATATAAAAATATCATTTACTTTCAGCTCTGGAGAAGTTTAAAAGATGCAACATTTGGCAACAAACATTGAATGAAATAACATTTTCAAAATCTTCAGAATTTTGAAAATATTTTTGTCTGATGGAGGCAAACATACATCTTTTTCTTCTGTTTCTTGTAATCTTTGTTTTAATATGAAGAAACAATTAATAAGAAATGTGAGAAGGGTGAACTGGAGTGGATTAAATTAAAAATCTTTAAGATTTTGTTTTGTTTTGTTTTGCTTTAAAATTAAAATTAACTTTGCCTGGGATTTCCTTTTTTTCACCCAGTTCAAATACTGGGAAGGGATATCTCTTTTCAGTGTGCTTCAGTTTATACCTAAACCCTTTCCCCATCTCTTGTACACCAGAATCAGACAGCAACACTGAAAATGCAATTACGAATCCAATCAGTGGGAAGTTCTCTCCCTTTCCCCATCTGTTGCCTCCCCGGTGTTTGTCACCATAACTTTGTTGAATGTCTGAGCTGGAGGAGGAGACAATGTAATTAGGAAGGTACCTGGCTGGGCATGATAATTGCCAGCCTGCCTGCCTCTCCAGCCACCAAAATCCCCTTCCCTCTGCATGCACCAGTGAGGGATCAAATGACAGAGAACTTAATTGTTCCAGCTTTAGTCAAGGAGTATAAGTGGTTAAACAGATCTGTTTGGGAGCCAAAAAGAAATACCAAAATATTACTATCATTTTTAACTAGTGACAGCAATGAGTCCCCACTCATATTTAACACAAAACAGGGATGTCTTCTCACAAGCACGAAGGTTAAAATAATTGCTGTCTCAGTGTTTACTATATTAATATGCTTACAATCAGGAAGTGACTAGTTAGCTGGTATGTCAGAGACAAGTCAGAAATACAAGACCACCAATCAAAAAAAGCTTTGTGAAAAAGCAGTAATCGTGGAAGTCAGTGGTGGCACTTGGTCAGAAGGTGGGTTTCTGAGAAAATAAAAAGTGATACTATGACACAAGTGTTGTGGTCATTCATAAATTTACTATAACCTGGAGGCTTATCAGCCGCTAGACATTTCCACATACCTTGGTTAATACCTTCTCAAAGGCTCCAGTAAGCTGTTGGGATGCACATCCTTACTCAAATGAAGCATTTCAACTGTGGCCACAGCAGTCTACTCCTCCTTCCTGTTTGTGACAACAAAGGCACTAAAATCTGGTTATCAACTAATGCTTTGATCTAAGGAAACTGTAAGCGTCTTTATGGGGAGCACAAGTACTAACTAAACTGAGCTACCTGGAGAGGAGGTCAGCTTTCAGCATAAGGGCAGGCAAGAGAAACAGTAGCTACTCACCTGGGAACAGCAGTGCTGCTCAGGGAACAAGGCATACTCGTGTAAGTCATTAAATCTTATTTCCTCTCAAATTTTGAGGCCATTAGGTTAAGAAAGTAATCAGAAATACTTGACTCACCATGGTTATGTGATGTATAGATACAGTAGTTAGTTACTTGGTGTAGCCACAGAGCTTTCAGTGTTTTCTTGTCCTAAGCTCCCTGACGCTGTTTCCCTCCTGTTATCAGGTTCCTGTTTTGTGCAAATGTGCGGAAGTGTAATTCTGGACAGGGATAGTACATCAATCTTATGATACACTTTGTTTAATATTGTATTTTAACCCATCTTTCTGATTTCAGAAAGTCCAAACCTATCAACAAAACCTTAGCATGGCAGGTTTTCTCAATTAACATGCTTAAGCACTGAGGTTACCTGGTTGTTCTAGGAACTGTAGTCAAAATGGCTTCAGTTTGAACACCAAATCCAGGAGTTTCTATATTCCAATTTAAACATTTATAGCATTTCAATCATTTCTAACATTATTATTAAACTAATAAATGTTTTAGTATTTTGAAATATCTCCAGACTTAAAATCCAGTGCTAGGTCCATATATTGCAAACAACAACAACAAAGGAGCTGACAAGTAGTGAATTAAATAGAATTAATTTCCTCTCAGCTTCCCAGTGAAATCATAAACCAATCAGACTTTTTTCTCATGTTATATGATACCACCAACCCCAAAGTCCCTCAGTGAAATTATTTCCTTGTAATTCATTGCAGTCCATCCATTATGCTCAAGAAATATGTTTGGTTTTTTTTAAGTGGGTAATATAAAGTAGAAAAAGTATGTGCTGCTTTCCATCTCCTGACATCTGCAGGAACCCCTGGGCTGATCTAAGGCTCACACCTTCTAAATACTAGATGATTTTAAAAAGCTAGTGAATATTTAGTATAACAGGGTATGAAAAACTAATCAGAAAAAAAAAGAGAAGGAACAAAGCAGAGAGATATAAGAAAGCTTCTCTTTCTCTAGCCACAGTTGATTACTACACACATACATGTTTTATCATTAATTAAAGCTTACTTATATTTATGAGTAATCGCTAAATAAAAAGATAAAGATCGTTTGTCTCGCTGAAGGTTAGAGTGTAGGTGTTCCTGTTCCTAATCAGAAACATCCAAATTAAATATGGAAGGAAATGTCCTGATCCATTCAATCTGGCAAGTAAACCTGCAGTCATTACTGCAACAATTTGATATTTTCTTTATGGGTGTACTTTATGGACAGGAAAACACATTCATGTCCTGGTGACGTAAAATAGGAAAATTATTATATTTGGTCTTTTGATTTGATTTTTTTATTTGGTAAAATCAGAGAAAACTTTGGAAAAAGAGGAAGGAAGGAAAGGTGAAAGTCAATAGGTTGGTTCAGTTACATTTCCTTCAACAAACTTCCAAAACTTTTACTGCAAATGATGTGTAGTTACCTCTACACATCCTGATGGTCAGCTGGACTCATGGAACCACTATGTAGCCATGTCAGAACCTCCTTCTGGTTTCTTGTTTAAGCTTGAATAGCGACTGAGAAGTAGCAGACTACAGTTCTTGCTCTCTAAAGAAATTTTTGTGAGATTTTTCGCTCCCAACATAACTAAGAATCTCCAGAATGAAAAGTCTGTCCTCCTCACATCCATGTATAACATCTGCAAGTTCATTCATTTGATTGATACATGCAGCTGTACTTTTTAACTGAGGCTAGGTTTTTTAACTGGTAATGTAAGGTGGTTGTTTCCACACCAGAAAAGCTTCCTGATTGTAAACAACATGTTTTGCTTTGTGCAATGACACGTATACAGCACCTCATAAAAGAATTTAATATTCTTTCAAGATTTGATAAGAATTATTGGAAGGTAAAGGTTCTCCCATCTCCTTTTGATACTTTATTAAATCCATGAGAGATAATATTGTTTCCTTGATAACCTATGTTCATGCCTGTTCCAAAGTTTAATTTCCTAATAATTCCTGAGAACTTGAAGACAAGTCTGAACAACAAGAATAATTTCCTTTCCTTCCATTGTCACCTATAGTTTTATCTCACTTCGACCTACACTTTGACAATTTCGCTGCTGCCCTCTAAAGAGGGCAGCATGAAGGTGTCTTCCCAAAGGGGAAGGTTATTAAAATTGTGCCTTAGAAAGAGATAGTCTTTCTGGAGGTGTTATGTAGAGAAAGATCCATGAAAAAAAAATCTCCAGCTATTGAGCTGGAATGTATTGCTCTTTCTGAAGATCTAGCTCTTCTACCTGGATTGGTGGGAGGGGGTTTACGGAAGACCTGCCTCACCCACCCATATGAAATCCTTTTTCGCAGATGCTACAGAAAGTGATTTCCCAAAAGGTTAGAGGATAATGCGAAAGTCTTCTGCTTCATGTTTTGTGTCCCTTTCGTCTTTCGTGTGCACTCCGCAGTGCATTACAATAATTAATAATCCAGTTCAAAACTGGATTCAGAACTGCTTCTGTTCAAGATTAGTCCAAATAACTTTGTCCTTAGTTATCTTGCTTACCCTGCCAGTCTATTCACTGAGCAGAGATTCCTCCATACGGTACTAAATATTCCTCACTGTGGAATGGCGATAATAAACTCACTGTCAATTTGTTCAGCTTCAGCTCCACAATGACAAAGTCTTCCTGTTCTCTAATTAGCTTATCAAAACTGACTTGAGTATTTCTGAGAGGTGTAAACATGCCATAGGTCTTGCCAAAAACTAAAGATGCTATTTGCATGCTGGACATCCTATTTTAATTTTTTAGGATTTTCATATATTTCACTCTGGCTTTTTGGTATTTTATTTGGTATTTATATTTCCAAGTTATCTATGGACTATCATACTTGTCTAGCTGTGATATCAAGCAGTAAGAGGGAGATTAATTTGGCTTACTGAAGCCAAAAATGTTCGTATCACCAAAAAACTATTGAACATCACTGAAAACACACTGCTTCATTGCTGAGTGAGGAATTTGGACATAGTTTTTAAAGCTTAATAGAATTTAAAATACATTGACTAAGATTTCTTTTTCTAGGAGTCTGTCTAGTGAATTTTCATTCTTTTTGATTGTCAAACATCTCACTACCTCATAAATTATTTGCAAGGTGCCTGGAGGTGCAGTTAAAGAGGGCAAACTTGTGTTATGAATGCATGTTTCTTAAAGCTCTACTAATGAATTGGTTTCCCTGTAGGGTACAGGAGACAGTACTTCAGTCTAACGAATGGAAAGCATTAAACTTCAAGTATTTTTTTACTAAGAATAATACCACTTTTTACAGAAAATTCTGAAGAATAAGAAAGCTGAGGAAAGGGTATGATCCTGTGTTGCTCTACCTGCCTGAGTAACTCCCTCCTTGAAAATGAAACAAAATATGAACACTTTCACCTGTAAATGTAAATGGGGAAGGGGGGTGGGTTTATTTTGTATCTGGAAGCATTGACACTTCAGTGATATCTATTGCTCTGATGCTCAGGTCCGCTGGCTGTTGATTTCATTTTGAGCTGTGCTGCTGTAGTGGCTGCTGGTAGTTCAAGGGGAGCCTCCTGGGGAAACAAAACAAAACAAAACAAAAACACAATAAACCCAGAGGGGAGGGTATGGAAAGGATTCTCAGAATTTTATACATGATTCCTTTCAGTTAGTGGGTTGTGCTGATTAAGGATAAATTTTCCATAGCTGGATCGTAGAGGTAAGACTAACATCTAGTCTCATACTCCCAAATGAAAAACAGCATCAATGATATAGCATTCATAACAACTTCACATACTCAGTTTTCCATTGAGGATTCAGTGGCTCGGATATTTATGTCCCAATTTGCTCTTATTCAAGCACTTTTTTTCCCCACCGAGTGGCTAACTATCCTGTTTGATTTAGGAATTCTTCAAGTCTGCTTTATTAATACTTTGAAGAAGTGAGTCCCTTAGAATTCACCTGTTTATCGAACTTAGTCAAGGTGTTAAGTTCTGAACAACATTCTTGCTTAGAACTGTGACACGTGGTAAACAGCTGCATTTATGCAGATACATATCACATTTTTATAAAAATACCTCCAGATTGCTGAGTCATTTTTCCCCATCTCTTTCATAGACAGAAACATTTCGAAGAGACTCAACCATGCCCAAACTGCTATGCTTTTTTTTTTTCTTGGATTCCTCAGCCAATAAATCTTAGTTTCAGTTTCCTCCTGTTGTTGTTTAGCAGGTTTTCCTATACAGCTTAGTTTTCAATTCTTCCATTTGTTTGAATTTCCATTCCAAACTGATAACATCAAGCATTCATAATGTCTTTTCTTATAAAACTGTTTCTCAGAGCAGTAGAACAGTATCACTAGTAGACAAAACTTGGATACTGGTGCAAAGTAGAATGACTTTACATTTATTACTGAAAGAGTAGGCATAGGATGTGGTTAAAAAGTTGCTAAGCAAAGTGTGCACACCACCACAGAACATGCTCAGCTAGGTTTTAGAGGCAGAAGTCTTAGGGAGTAGCTCTAGTAATAGGATACTCAAAGACAGAAAGAGGTATTCATGAAAATGGCAGAAAACAGAAAGGGGAAGAGAACAGTTGTCGTGGTATATGTAGAATTCATTCCTCATTAGTTAGTTAATGAGACAGTTTATTCTGCATATGTAATGCCATTTCATTTTCTTGCTTATGTGTCAGAAAGTCTCTGATTTGTTCTAATATCTCCATGGACCTAAAATAGGAGTGTGTGAAAAGTCACTGTCGTGTGTGATAACTCACTGTCTAGTCAACAGAGCGTGCTAGAAACTCTGCATGTGATAGGAACTGCATGATTATGAATCAGTCTCTGATTATCTATTTATTAAAATTTGGACATTACTTGAAGTTCCATCCCTCATTTATGAACTGGGTGGACTAAAGCCAAGCTAAAAGGCTTCATGGATATCATAGAATCATAGAATCATAGA
>NW_009226361.1:21287-23967 GCF_000690835.1 Fulmarus glacialis | reverse complement strand
GGGAAGGGAAGGGAAGGGAAGGGAAGAAGTCCTTGCCACAGTTTGCCAGCAGACCATTTTTCGTTCTCTAGCTGCTAGGAAGGACTTGAAAGCAAGCTTGAAATATTCTTTGCCAGTTTTGTTCCAGTTGAGCAAAACCCAAGCAGCAATCTCATGCATAAGAACTTTAATGAAAATTAAAGAATTTGAAATTAATTTGTGTTACAAGAAAACACCATTTTTCCTAGCCCTGTGGATTAAAGAAAAGGGTGGTTGGTGGTTTTGGGGGCTTTTTTGCTTTTTTTCTTTTCAGAACACAGCTAGTTGCTGTGATCTTGAAGTACATTTTCAACTGCAACATCTGTGATAGTGAGAGAAAGACAATATACTTTACTGTATTATTTAACAAATATTAAGTTTATAAATTAAAAAACAAACAAACAAACAAGCCGTTCCAGACAGGCTTTCAAGTGATTAGTCTTAATCTGTTTTATTTATTCTTGGGAGAATGTTCTTAAAGGCATATTTTTCTTGGGCTTTTCTTGTTTTCTATTTAAAGAAATTATACATTGAAAACTAACTAAAATACTGGATCTATGACTGTATTGCATCACACAAGCTTTACTCTATGCCCATAGTGAATTTTGATACTGGAGTCAGCACAACCAGTTTTGACAATTGAAGGCATATTTGCCCCAGGTGAATAAAGGAAATGGGGTATGTTCAGTCTTCCTCAGCGTGTCATTGATCTACAGAAAAGGGGGAGAGCTAGGTTCCTCAGAATGTGATTCATAACAGGCAATACAATGGACAGACAGACAACTACATCAGACAATAATTAAAGAAGGGTACCTGAAATATTTTCCTTCTTCAGTGTTGGGTACCTAATTAGAAATAGACATGGAGAATTAGACATCTCAATGAAGCTGTAGTTCAATACTTTCCAGTGGTAGATGACATCTACATGTTTATGGACGATTGGCTTGTTGTTTTCATTGAGGAGGATCAGTAAGGCACCTATCTTTTATAGTGATTTACATGATGACCTTTTATATGATGACTTATATGATGGCCTTCAAGAGCATTGGCTTCTAAAGCTATAATCCTACCCTAATTTTCCTCCTGAACGTCTGAAGCTTTATACCACCTCTTCCATCTCAGAGAAGAAAGTTTCAACCACAACCCTATTCACTGTTGCTGAAGTTGAATCATTCTGAAGAAAGAAATGAAATTTCATGGGGGTAAAGGGATCAAACTAAAGAAAGTCTGTTTCTGTAGCCAAATTGATTTCCAAGAGAACAGAAGGAGGGCAACATTTTGGATTCTGGGCACATTTGCATCATATTTGTATTCTGGGTATCAACTTCTGCATCAGCAATTTTGAGATAGCCCTGAAAGCAGACCAAGCCCAAGATTGCTCCACATTGCAAGAAAGGGGTCTACCTGTGTTTCTGCAGACAACTATCATCTACTTTGCTTACTGGTTCCATAATTCTTGTATTCTGTCTATGGCTCATTTCAGCTGAAACATGCATAGTACTTAATATCTGGGGCCTTGCTTGCAGCCTGGTGCTGCAAGGCTCACCATCCTGGCAGATGAGATACAGGCAGCTTGCTCCCCTTACACAGCACCAACCTGAGGGGTTTCTCTTCCCCTCATAATACCCATTTATGTGTTAAAAATTATTTTTTGTGCTAATGCCAGTGCAGGTTCTCAGGGGCACAGCAGCATCCCGACACACACACCAAAACTTTATTTCGCTCTGTGTCTGCTTTCCCTCCTGTGCTAAGCACAGCAGCAGATGTGACAGGACTACAACATGCATACACTGTGCCTACACAGTAGTCCTA
Source organism: Fulmarus glacialis (assembly GCF_000690835.1). Lineage (NCBI taxonomy): Eukaryota > Metazoa > Chordata > Aves > Procellariiformes > Procellariidae > Fulmarus > Fulmarus glacialis. The sequence continues at coordinate 22,137 of NW_009226361.1, read as the reverse complement.
GATCAACCAGGATTCACCCCAGTGAAAAAGCCTTAGATCTGCCACAGCAAGCTGAAGGTGCTAAGCACTCTCTAAGCATGCTCAGGGGGCTAAACCAGAGATGCCTAGTATCTACAGTGCAGTCCCACCATGTTTTAATAGGGAAATTTTCTGAGGCTCATCTCACCGCCATTAGGAAAGCAGTTCTTTTCTACTAATCAGTGGGATTGCCAGGAAATAGGATCATGATGGAGCCCTGTGTTTATGGACCTGCCTTAAACCAGCATTCAGGAGAGAAATGTAAAGCATGAGTGATAAGGAGGATTCTTCTTAGATGAAGAAAAAGAAATGTTAGTGGTACAAATACAAATTTTTTAATTACTCTGGGTTCAGCTTACAGAATAAGATGCTTTGGGAAATTATCATTGTGCTGCTAGTATGCAAATCTGTAAAGCTGTTTCATCAGCTGAGGGTGATGGCACCCTGTTCTGGCTGCCTGGCCAAGATTTCAAAGAAAGTATGAAAGACTCAAACAGAACTTGAATGTTTCCTGTGAGATAGGAGAGAAGCTGTAATTAAAGTAATTAGTAAATGGACATTTGTAAGCCATTCTTACAATACCATAGGAAAAGACATCTCAAGGTCCTTCCTCGTTCAATGTATTGTACTAATTTGCAGTACATTCACTCTCTGTACTAGATAATACAGTTTTTCCCAAAGCTGTTTAATGAGGTTCACAGCCTCTTCAGAAAGGTGTTGAAACTTTTGATTGCCCTCGGTGGATTGAGACAAAAGTAAGTAAGAACTTTCATTCAGGGCCCTTATCATTAAACTTGTCCCCTATCAGTATGTACTTGAATTATGGTATGGC
>NW_009226361.1:17863-21256 GCF_000690835.1 Fulmarus glacialis | reverse complement strand
AGGAATGGGCAGCTCCACAAGGGAAGGTGAGCTGGGAGCTGGGGCTGACAGCAAGACCTCAGATGAAAGGTGCAGTCCCACAGTAAGCAAACAAGAAGAGCAGAATGGGTGCAGGGTCAGCCACAGCCCACTGATCACCAGATAGCCTGTAGTGATGTGGCAGGTCTGAGATTGGGCTGGGAAATCAAGTCAGCAACACAAGGTCAGGACTGGCATGGTGCAAGGCCAAGCACAGCATAACTACAGCATAGCATAGACATGGACGAAGGGCAGGGGCCTGAGCTTAAATGCAACCCCTGAGCCAAGGGGTGAAGCATGTGTGCATGGAGGTCCCAGCTTTTCACACCTTTTTTCTTATGGCATAGGTGTTTCCACAGCAGGCAGATAAAAAGTTACACAGTTCTGGCAGATCAGAAGTGACCCTGGGCACAGGAAGCCAAGCCTCTGGGAAGGGGTGGGAAAAGGCTTTGCAGAGGAGGATTATGGAAAAAGATGATTATAGACTCATCAGGATAATCAGAACCTGTTGGCAAAATCAGGGCCCTGACACTTGGTAAGAAAATACAGCTTTTTTAAAAGGTGTCCTTTCTAATTGCCAGTCACTTTGGCTTTTTTCTAATTGTTTATACATAATATATTACAATATTAGTATGTACTTTCTTTGGTTTCTATTTAACTCAACAGAAGTCGTATGCACAGATCAATGATAATTAAAAAACCATCATGTTCTTTTGCAGAATCATAAAGTGTACAATATAGGGCCTTATCCACCTCCTCGGAGGTGATATGGCTTGTCAAATCTAAATAACTTCACAGAGAACATTGCGCCTCACAGGAGGCCATTGTGTAAGAAACTCAGGGGTTGGATCACTGACCCACTTCATGACTCAGTTTAACAGCCTGAGTTTAACTCTGTGGGGGAAAGAACTTTGCTAATATTGCTTGAACTATTTATTAGTTCCTTTTAAAAATCTCATTGGTTTCCAATATCATGAATACAATGCTTAACAGGGGAACTTTTCCACAGAAAGTCAATTTTCTGCAATATTATTTTGTCCCTGTATGGAACAATTAAACACTGAAAAAATCATCCAAACTATTTCTTATTATCATTGATTTGACTATGGTATGCTTTATAGCTTGGATTTCTCAGTATGTCAACTAATTAGCTTCACAAATTACTAAGAAAATTCCACTGCTTCCAATTGACTGTTATGAACATATAAAATAGTTTCTGCATCATCTAAAAATGAAATATGACCTTTTAAATGTTTTAACTTTACTTCCCTTTTTTGTGAGTCATGATACTCTGGTTTATGTTCTATATTATGTTCCTGTTGAAGCACTATTCAGGCATTTAAGATAAGCCAAATGCTTAAAAACATGTTCAATTTGATTGTAAAGTATGTATTCAGATGATAGTAAGAGTTTCATATAAGCATAGAGATTAAGTCTCTTCACTGGCATATGGGGAGCCTGTCCACCCCAGAGATTAGGCAGTTTCACTTTTTCTGTCTTGAGCCTAAATGCCACAGTAATTTCAACTCCTAAATTAGGCAGTTTGAATACACCCCTGAGTCAATTACACAAAGCCAGCGTTTCAAAGTCAGGGTAAGTGGCTGTACAAATGTCTCCTTCCTCCTCTCCCCCAGCACACATACAGGCACGCATACGACCTTGCACACACGCGCGTTGCAGACCTGCTCCAAAGCCATCAAAGCCAGCTGAAACTCTTCTGCTTACTTCAGCTGGCTTTGGATCTTACAACTGCATTTGCATAACAGTCCTGCTCAGTTCTGAAATCTAATAGGTCACATTCGCACAAATCCTGAAACAAGCATACCACGATTGAAAAAAAAAAGTTGTCCAGTTCTCTAAGCCATGCTGACAAACTGTCAAGCATTTACCTTGTCTGGTTCCCAATTTTGTGCTTAAATGTACATGATGCAGCACAGTCCTATTACAGTCATTGGTAGTGGAAGGCACTTCAGCATTTTCAGGAGCGTTCAGCAAACGCAGCTCCCTTTAGAAGAAATCACTGGCTTGTAGCACATAGTGAAGGAAGTCACTCAAGAGATCACTTACCCTGGCCTTTTGTCCATTCCCACAGACTGCTCTGCAACTTGCTCTTAAAAACTTGAGATGATGGGGATCCCACAGCTCCCCAAGGCAGAATGACTTACTGTCCCTACAGCTGGGAAGTTTTCCCTAGTAGTCCCTGCTTCAGTCTGAGCTCAGCACTTCTTGTTCCTGTTGCCAGTGGAAAAGGAGAACAGGACAGTACTTTCTCTTCCTGGCAACCTCTCATATTTGAGGAAACTGTTGTCATGTTTCCCCTCAGGTTTTCTTTTCCCTCAATTAAATATACAGTTCTTACAGCCTTTCTCATCGGTCATGTTTTCTGCATCTTTGATCTTCTTTGTTACTCTCTTCTGTACTCTCTCCAATTGCTTTTCTTTTTCATCAAACACTGTGTGTTAAATTGGACATTGCCCTGATGCCTGGTTTCAGTAGAGTGGGGGGATTAAACTATCAAAATACTCTCTAGACACAGATATATTTCTTTTTTCATTTGACTTGCACAGGAAGGGGAATACTTAATGTCTCATATTTCTTAGGACATTAAGCGGAATAGAAGATACTAAGTCTAAACATCAGATCAGAGAGTTTGTCAACAATATATAACCAAATGCCAGGTATTTAGCTAGGTCTGCTTTGGCATCATAAGATTCCAGTAACCTAGCTCAGGCTGCCTTTGATTGTCCTTCAAGAGTTAATTTATTTTGCATATCCTCCAACTGTCCTGCAGTAGAATCATAGAATCATAGAATCGTTTAAGTTGGTAAAGACCTTTAAAATCATCAAATCCAACCATTAACCTAGTGCCACCAAGTCCACCACTAAACCACATCCTTAAGCACCACATCTACATGTCTAAATACCTCCAGGAATGGTGACTCAACCACTTCCCTCAGCAGCCTGTTCCAACACTTTACAACCCTTTCGGTGAAGAAATTTTTCCTAATATCTGATCTAAACCTCCCCTGGTGCAACTTGAGGCCATTTCCTCTTGTCCTATCACTTGTTACTTGGGAGAAGAGACCAACCCCCACCTCGCTACAACCTCCTTTCAGGTAGTTGTAGAGCGCGATGAGGTCTCCCCTCAGCCTCCTCTTCTCCAGGCTAAACAGCCCCAGTTCCCTCAGCCGCTCCTCATAAGACTTGTGTTCCAGGCCCTTCACTAGCTTCATTGCCCTTCTCTGGACACGCTCCAGCACCTCAATGTCCTTCTTGCAGTGAGGGGCCCAAAGTCAAACACAGTATTCGAGGTGTGGCCTCACCAGTGCTGAGTACAGGGGCACGATCACCTCCCTACTCCTGCTGGCCACACTA
>NW_009226361.1:0-17657 GCF_000690835.1 Fulmarus glacialis | reverse complement strand
TGTCCAGGTCCCTCTGCAGAGCCTTCCTACCCTTGAGCAGATCAACACTCCCGCCCAACTTGGTGTCATCTGCAAACTTACTGAGGGTGCACTTGGTCGCCTCGTCCAGATGATTAATAAAGATATTAAACAGAACTGGCCCCAATACTGAGCCCTGGGGAACACCATTTATGACTGGCCACCAACTGGATTTAACTCCATTCACCACAGTAGTGGTTTGCTATGTAGTAGTTTGCCATTTTTTATATTAGTCTTGAATTAAAATACTTACTACCTTGTGACACAGAAGAGAAGGTGGGAAGGAATAGATCTTTTCTTAACATTAAATATTTAAAATATATTAGAGGAGGTGAGTGCAAAAATGATCTTGCTTTCATGTGTTGCACGGTTGACTCATAAGCTGACGAAGGTGGTTAAGAAATATGATCAAACAATGTTTTAGTGACCTATTAATCTAATGAGATTCCAAAGAGAAGCTGCAGAGATGAAAGATTACCTGGCAAAAGGAACAATTGTGGTTGATAGTGAATACAAAATGAAATACCATATGTGGCTATAACTTCATAGCTTGAGTCATAAAAATATACAAATTCTGTTTGCATGAGCTTTTCATATAATTCCCTTGGGAAGTAGTGAGGAATTTGCTTTTCCAAAAGAAAGGTTTGGTAATTTTATATACTGTATCTTCTTTTATGCAACAATCTCCTTTCGTTTACCCAAAAGAAAAAAGGAACAGTTAAAACAATGTTTCTAGTCCTCCAGCATATAAAGCATGCTGCGCATTCATGAAGGGACCCAAAACTGGTAGAAGGAAAAATGTAGGATTGACAAGATAGTTGGAGGCCTCTTCCCTTCCTTAATATGATGACTGACTTGTCATGGAAAGCAGTGTTTACAGTACATGATTTATGGCAGTGTTTGATATGTTGCCTCATGGACACAGAGGCAACATATCCAGAAACACCTTCACAAAAATTTAATATGACCTTTGTAGTTTCTGGCAGCAATTTTACAGGAAATCTGTGAACAAGAGTACAGATAAAGAAGCAGACTTGTGTGCTGTCTACATTAGCAAACACTCAGATAAATTTTTACATAAATTTTATGACACTACCCACAGGAGTAGCAATCTACAACCAGGTTGCTATTGTCGTTTGCATTTCAGCTGGCAGAACGAGGGGTTTATATACATGGTAGCATTAGAACCACATTCTTCAGTGACTTACATATGTAAAGATGGGACTAGCTACATGTATAACATTGCATACACAACTGTGTGCATGCTCAGAATCTCAGTTGTATGAACAGTGATATGTCTTGTATATCAAGGTTTCCTTTGTCAGTTTAAAGAACAAAAATACTATGTAAACAATTTAATTTCAAGAGGAAAACACAAAACTTAATGACAGACTGTTTTTTGAAACACCGATGAAGTCTAGTGTTGCAGCTGTTTTTTGAGTCTTTACATTTATCTCTAAAGTAATTTTTACAAAGTTGATTAGAAGTGTACAGCAATTTATGTTTAAATCAGAAATCAAGTGTTTTGAGGAAAATGTTGTTCTTACGAACACACCTGTTTTCCATAATTTGAGATAAATTCCTATTCACATAGTTTTGTTATTTTTTTCTAATTAAATTTAAAAAGTCCTCTTTATTTTTTTTTTTTTTTTCTGCTGGAGGAAATCTACCAAAAAATGTATTGGCTCCAGACAAAAAAAAGCACATATCTCTGTAACTCATTCTAGAAATTACTTTGCCTTGTGGAGAAGGAACGGTTTGCTGCATGTTTTTCTCTGTGTGTGAACACTTTTTTTTTTTTCAGTGGATCTGATGCTTTTAAAAATTGTTTTAAGGGGAAAAAAAATCAAATATGCTAAGATGTTGCATTGGCTACTGAAAATATTAAAATCAGGGGCATCCACCTCTCTTTTAAAAATATTTCAATATGTCTTTCTGCAACATAAGCTTGTAATGCAATTAGAAGCAAAAACTGTTATTAACCCTATTTATCATAAAAACCTAAATATTTATTCTTCATGTCCAAGAAAATTTTCCCTCATGTTCTTTTCCCATTCCTCAGTTTTGCCATCACACTTTGTATATACCACAGTCGCTATAGGCTTGATGAAAACATATATTAATATCATGCAGGTGGTGCTGGATTTGCCCTTCATTCGTGGAGCAGAAGCTCCCATGCATCATTGTTAAATAAGGGTAAAATATTTGAAAACCTGTTAATTTGCAGGGGTAGGTACATGAACATGCTGAACACAGAAATCACAAAGATGTTTTGGGAAAGTTTACAGAACCTTTAATTAAAGTGCCATCTGCCTTGTACAGACATAAAAGAATTTGTTCGACAGAATATCCACAGAGGCATTATGCAATAAGCTTCCCTTTTCCTGACACCCAGCTTGAGTACTGCAGAGGGTTTCTTTTCCTCCTGGATGTTCTAGTATCCTGACCATGGTCCTTCTTGAGATGCATCCCCATCCTTGTATCCCAGCAATGCCCTGTCAATAAGTCCTCCCTTTCATGCCACACTTTTCACTTTTACACCATGGGTAGCACAAGGACAGCTGCATCAATAATATTTTCTCTCACATGTAAGTGTCCATTTTTCTAGTAGCTACTTCCATGGAACTCTCTGCAGTTGAATGGTTTCACATGGGCAGTGAAACGTTTCATGAGTTTCACACGGTTTCACTCACGGAAGAGCTATGGTGTCCAGGTAGAAAGTACCACAGCATGATCTCTCTTGCAATGTGCTGACTTCAGCCAGGACTTGTACTGGGATTTCTCCCAATAAACGTACCTTTCCCAATGACATTGAACAGTAATGACTGACAATTAAGTGGGACAATGTTAGCATGAACTTTGCTTAACAAAGAAACATTTTATGCAACTACTAGCAAATATTTAATTGCCTATTGATGTTGTCAATAAGTAAATAAAGTGGAATCTTTTCCTGGATATTCAGAACTTTGTATAGGTACTCTAGACTTCAAGTGACTCCTCTTAGGAACTGTAGTATTTGAGAAACATCGAACCAAATAGTGCTCGATCATGGAAATGATAAGGTGTATTATTAGTCATTTTTCTTCTAGAAATTGGGGTGGGAGGGGCTGGTAAGGGAAAGGAATTGCATTACATGTACAGAGGGATATTTAAAACATGTTTTGATAGAGAATTATGTTTCTGTGATTACGATTGTTATTTCCATTTAAGTTGGAATTGATTCTTAATTCTGCTAAGTGTTGCAAAAAGATATTCAATTAACGTAAATTTGTTTACAGTTTTTTATTTGATGTAGTATGACTTTATTCATTAATAATAATTTCTATTATTAATACAAATTATACTGATGCTATAATCATCAATTATTTGAATGAGTAATTAATTCAAGAAGAAAGATCTTCCATAGCCTAAGTTACAATGTAATATGCATAGTCTTCACATTTTTTAAAGAACTTTATGATTTAAAGGACAGAAGGATCTGGTCTAATTATCTAGTACAGCAGCATAGAATTTTGCCATCTGGAATATGTGGTCAGTGATCCTTACTTACTTTAAAGGCCTATTTTGAGGCTTAATTCATTGATATTTTGTGATACTGAGACAGAAATCTGTGATTTCGCCAGAAAGTTGAGCATGTGACTACCTTTGAGTATATGAGTAAATCTACTGAAATAGCTGGCATAAGAAGTTATAGCCATATTTAAATATTATGCTGAACCATGGTCTTAGAGAAGCAATGGTTTATGGCATTTCTGAGTTCCATTTCCTACACTAAAAATCTAATTTTTTTTACAGAGGGGAATTTATTCCAGAGTTAAAATTCTCAAAGTTAAAAACAAACCAAACTTTGAGGGAAATTAGTTCAGTAGAAGTGGAATTAATTCTGTATAAAATCTATTAATTTTTTTTTTTTTAGATATTTAGGTGAGTTCAAAATTGGAAATTTATGAAACTTAGAACTATGGAGCAGTAAAATATTTGCAGTTTTAAAGCAAGTGTATTAATATTTTTCCAAAGCAGACTTTTTTTAACATCTTATCAAGAATTAAAGTACTAGTACTAGTATTCTTATAACACTTCTATAGGAATTTGTAAGAAATTCCAGTTTGCAATTCCAATTAGCATATCATTGAAAATGAAGGATGGCTTAATTCAACTAATGCTGCAATCATTTTAATTCATTTTAATGTGAGATGGCCGGAAAGGCAAAAAGACACGAGACATTAAAACACAACCATAAGAGAAGCTGCAGCTGAGGCCATTGTTTCTGTATTTCTGACCTTGAGTGTTTGATTCCTTTTTTCCACAAGTGCTAACATCTTTGCATGAATTTATATCATATAATGTTTAGAATAAGTTAGACTCTTTAAAGCATTTACAAGTACTATTTTCATATGCTCCACTGTAAAACTAGATATCTTACTCATTGAAAGCATAGGGCAAAAAAGAGCAATAAAAACTTTTTAAAATAAGCTAAAAATGGTTTTCTGTTCCTGTAAAATAACTCCCCCATACATTTTCTTTAAAATGTCATGACTTCAAAGTTTGATAGCTGACAGCCCTGCAGGGTCAGAAGCAAGGTCTGTGTGTCCAATTGGAAAGTTGAGAATTTTTCCCTTTACAAGTTATTGCCTCTAGCCCTGCAGGACTACTAGGTATTGGACTTAAAAGCAGTGACATTTTTAAATACAGAATAGATGTTACTGGCTTGGGATGAAAACTTGACCATTCTAAGGGTCAGGAGGTATAGTTTCATATAGAGAAAGGCAACATTGTGAAGAAAACAAGCAAGTATTTTTTTAAGTAAGTGCTTAACAGTTAAAATCATGCACAGAATAAAAATTGTGAAGCCATCATTAGGGTATATCTAAAAGTAGACCTTATGAAGTGTATCAAAATCAGATGAGATAAAATAACAAGTATCACCATTGCAACACCTATTATCTATGTCTACTACATATATATACACACACATACATATCCTATCTATATTGATAGAATACTATGAAATATTTCAGGATGTGAGTGCACTTGTAAAATCCCAATTCCACACTCTAAAATTAAGGAAATAAAAAATTCTCTCTCATATGACATAAAAACGTTAATGCAAAGCAATAAAAATTTAATTCCATTTAATGTCCGCTTATGTAATGCCAAGGCATTCCATTTGTAAATATAGGATGTCATAGTACCTCAACATTATATTGAGGCTCAGCTAAGATACTGCTGTCTCAGCACTATGTTTTGGGTTTAATATGCACAGGTAACGTGGAACAACCAGTAAACTGAAATGTGATTAATTGGAAAGCAAAACCTTTAAACCAGGAATAATAGTTAAAGTATAAGCTGGGCTGAACAGGCAAAAGATTAGTCTATCCCCAGCATCCTGCCTGCCACAGTGGCTGTTAAAAGATGCCTAGAAGAGTGCTTAAGAACAAGGTACTAATTTAGTAGAAATTCCCCTGGTATACCTTCCAAAGTCCAACAGGTTTGCGATTTTTTATTTTTGTGTGTTGTAGCCTTAAAAGATCTTTTTGTCTGTGAATTTATCTAATCACTCTTTCAGTTCACATAATCTTCTGTCATTTATAACCTCCTGTGGCAATTATTTCCACAGTTTAACTATGCCCTGTGAGAAAAAATGCCTCCTATTGTTTGTTTTGAATATACAGCCTAATAATTTCATTTAATGCCCTTAGATCTTAAATTACAAGGAATAATAAACAATCATTTCTGGTTCATTTTCACCGTGGCACTCTTACAGACCTTTATCAGACCTCCCTTGACCACCTCTTACCCAGACTGGAGGGACTTACCTTATGGAAGCTGTCCCATATCTTCTGTCACCTCATCCCCTTTCCCTATAGCTTTCCTAGTTCCACTAGATCTGTTTGAGTTAAGAAGAGATCAGAACTGCATACTGCATTCAAAATGTGGGCATACCATAGACTTTTTTAGAGTAGTGTAGTCATATTTTCTGTTTTGCTATTTCCAAACCCCTGCCGAAAGCTAATATAACTGAAGAACACATCATGCACTTGACATGCTCTAGCATCTTTGAATTAAAATAAACACATAAGTTTTCTCCAATGCATAGTCAATAGAAAGGTGTTTGCTTATATGTAATTTTCGGTATCATTTAGCTGTCTGAGAGATCAAAATATAGTGCCAGGTTCTGACGTGAGTTATACTGAGGATACTCCATTGAAGTTGACAGGTCCAATCAATATACAGCATGCACTGACATGAAGTGAATTCATGACATTCCCTGAATACTATATATGCATAGACAATGATTGCAATTGAACTCATCATTATGTAATTTCTAGGAGATATATTCTAGCTAATAAGCTTCATGTACTAAATAGTCTGTATATAATTCAGATCAAGTAATGTAATCTAAATTAATTGTATTCTTTATTTATTGCACTTTTAAAACATTAAGTACCGTGAGAACATAACAGAATGCAAATTACTTCAAAATAAGAAGATGCTGTAACAATTTCTACTTGCAATACTATGTCTGACTGAAGGGAAAGGCATTTCAGATTTGGAGTTTTCAACTAAACCATGCCACATCTATGTGACACACCACAGACAGACAGACAGCTTGTGATGTGCCTTTCATGCTAATGAGACCTGATACCATTCTGCAACATTAACTGAATAATGTTAGTGTGTATGTGTTTAGAAATGTATACTTTCAATATTCTATATGATATAATGTTGTAAACATAAAAAATAGTGTATGAGACCTTCATATAGAGATAGAAGGAAACAAATATAACACTGTATGTGGTTGCATTTTCTTTTCAACCTAGAAGCAATTTACCTTTGCATTTTTATTTTGGCCTTGAGTCTTAGAGATGTCTCTTAATTTTCCTGTGCCCAGTGTTGAGATTCAGGATGACACTGTCCATCTCTGTGTTTTAAGGCTTTCAGTTGAAAAGTGCTATGTAATGTGGGTAGACCATTAGTGTATTAACATTGATTATTTTGGGACACATTTTTCAGTCCATTTCTACCATACATGAAGGCTAGAGAGTACACGAACTTTGTCAGTCCACAGCAACCAAGCCCATTACTACAACCCCTGCACATTCCCCTGCAGAGCATCGGGAAATCTTGCTGTTTCCCACAAGGAAGCCACACACAAACAAAAAAGATTATCAGGAGATGGAAGAAAGTAAATAGACTACTAGCTTTTCTCATTTGTTCAGACAGGCTTTTTTTGGCATCTAGTTAATAGATACACTCCCCAACACCTCCTCTATCCTTTTTTTTTTTTAGACTGTGAAATAAAAGCACTTATCCAACCTCTCAACCATTTGATATAGTTTTTAATGCCACCAGTCACATTTGTCTGAACACACAATCTAACTGACAAGTAACTAGCTGAAATGGATTTACCAGAGGAGTAAGAGGATTTAAATCCTGTATTATTGCCACTGTTCAGTGCAGTACATTTTTCTGGGACTTCCAGAAATACGGTTGTTACAAATGCAGATTGTCTGTTGCATTGTGGATGCATCAGACATTGCACATGTGCAGATCAAATTCAGAGCATGTCCACAGAATCCACTGGACTTTCTGCACCACAGTGGCCTCCTCTGCAACACTTGCCCTTATACTACTGAGTCAGCACAAGCCCTGGTACATGAAGATCACTGTCCAGACATGGCACAGTGCAGGCCCTCATTATTTTTCCCAGCATTTTCCAGATGAAATATGGAAGCATCTGTTTTCATCTGCTGTGATGCAGTGTGATGCACACCTCCTGCTTCTAGCCTCTGTGCTAGTCACTCCTAGCAAAAAAACGCAGTGTAACTGTTTAGATGTTATCTCCAAAAATTATCATTATCAGCTGACTTTGGTTTAGGCAACACTACCTACCGTTACATAGGTGTGAAGTGGTATTAAAAAGTGGGTCAATTAGGTGTAATTTACTTTACTGGGCAGTTGGTCAGTAAATACATCCACTCAGGGAGATTCAGATGAGCAGTAGCTCACATAACTGCACTCCAAAGTGGCTACATTCAAACACTTTTGAATGTGAAAGCTGAGGACCCACGTTAATAAGTCCTAAGGTAATAAGCCTGCTGAAAGGCAAGAACATCAGGGCCAAGACCAGCTCAGAAGAATCTAAAGTATACATTAAGGACGTGCCTCTTACGTCTTCTTTTTAACAAAAGAGCCTCCATTTCCTAGATCTGTACTTGAATTTATTTGACTCTGTAATCACAATGATTTTCCCACATCTTTAAAAAAAGTGAAAATTATTAAGACAAAAAGATGTGTTACTTTATAATTCCATAGAAGTTACCTCCATGAATTATAGAGTTTTCAATGTACAGCTTACATCTATCAGCTTTAGCAACATCTGGGTTGTTTAGTTTTGTTTCTTAATCAGATCATAAACAGCACTGTAAGAAAGCTTTGTGTTTAGCTATATTGCATTACATTTGCTATCAGCTATGCATATATGAAGTCATTGCATCTCAACTGCTTGCACAGATTTTTTGCATTGCCCCATTTTAATAAAGTCTTAGTCATTGTATGAGGTAGGCAGATAGACGCCACTATAGGTGCCTCAATCCTTAATGGACTTTGTCAGACCTCCCTTCCAGTCACAGTACAACTCTGGAGAATCCTAAATCCAGAGGTTCTTATGTGTTTTATGTTAAGCTGCTTGGCCACCAACGCTTCATTCTAATATGCTCAGAAGAACCTCAGCATTAACTCTCATCAAGATATGTAAACAGGTCATCTCTCTGTCATTCTTGACTGTGGCCTTGACTTAGCAATGAATTGGCTGCTACATAAAACATGGACAGCACATGTATGAAGACCTATACTATAGTTCTTTTGTCCAATAGTTCAATGGTTAGAAAATTCACCCAGGAAAGGGGAGACTTACCCAAGGTGAGGTCTCACCTGTGCTTGCAAAATTCAGAAGCTTTTCAGGAGGAATGACCTAATCTCCAGGCTGCAGGAAATTTTGGAATAAGGAAGCTTCTCTAACTCTCTCTGTTCACCATTAGTCTTATTCTTTCATATTAAAACTAAATATTGATTGTCTGAAAGGGAAAGATTACTCACTTTTACAATCTGTATTTAAGGTTTTCACTGAAGAAAAGATATCTAACCAAAGAAGTTAATCATCAGCCACTACAAACCCCTTGTCATCTCAAACTGGCTAATTATTATGTGTCTGAGCTTAGTCAAGAGCCAATAGCAAGCTATATGCTTTTTTCCTTTTGAGGTATTTGTATCAAATGTGTTTTTAATGTGCAGACTGATAATAATAAAAGATTTAGTGCAGATTCAGTCATGGTGCACTCTGACTCACCAAAGAGACAATAAGGAGATAAGCATTACTCCTATTGAAGTAGTTGTTAATTGGCCAGTCAGGTACACAAGATAACACCTGATCTAACAAAGAGGCATCTCTAAGGAAGAAAAAAATTACTTATTTTAATTAAGAGAGATGGCCAGATTATCTCCTGAATAAGAAAGAAATCAATCCATTTGAGGAAGAACAGATTAGATCTGTTTAGACTCTTGGGGAGGACTCACAAAAGAGGACTGGTTATTAAAAGCAAGTGTCTTAAGCAAGGAAAAGGACATAGCCTAAGGCCTAACATACAGAAAATAGAACTCTATAAACTGAATGTTTAGGAAATCTTACAGAATAACTTCTGGATAAAAGGGGAGACATACTGTTTGACATAATCCCAGTGTCAGTAGAGCAAATGTCAGTTTTATTTTATTTCTTTGTTTGTGTCTTTTATAAAAATTTATAACCGTGTCCTACTGTTTGTTTGTTTGATTGATCTCAGCCTGGCTTGAGTTAAGTTTGTTTTCAAAGGGTAAGTGTAAGCAGACAGAAAAAAAGTCTTTATTTCTTTCTATAAAATTGGACACTGAGACAACTTACTTCCCGTTGCCATAGCTCCACAGCACATCCTTCAGAGAACCCAAGAGGTAACAGAGTTGTAGGATACACAGTAGGGTTGTGTAGGAGCAGCGGGTGCTATCACAAGGTCCAGGGGAGGAGAAGCTGATAACCAGGAGGGTTTAGTCATGCAGCTAAGATATGGAGGAACATGTATGAAACCTGAGGATCTTCAGGGAACATGTAACACTGATGTTTGACTGCTCAATACTGAGTGGAGTAGGAACTGGAATGCAGGTGCCTGCTGCAATCCCTGTCTTCCTGCAGTATAGCTACAAAGCCCGTGCTTTGCTTCACCTTCTGGCCCAACGCATAGTTCTGTTCACTGAGCACCTTCTTCAGAAAGAAGGAGTGAGGGTACTCTCACACCAGAATATACTGTAGTCTGGGATTAGGTCATGTGCTGCAAAATATCTATTCAACACCCCTCATGCAGGGAAGGAAATTGAACTCACCTCTTCTATCTCACAGCCACTGAATTGTTAGATAAAATGGGGGCTTTCCACTGGACATCTTTAATGTGAAACCTCAGGATTTTTTTTTTATATAAAGATAAGCAAGAAAAATAATTTTTCAAGGATTTTTATTTTCTTTGGCAAAAAGATTTTGAAAGGTAGCATGTACACATCTAGCTCCAAAAGAGAGCTCAGCTCAGCTCAGCTCTTTTGCATCACCAGAGCAATGAGCCTGTGCCTGACCACTTAACATATTTGCTTCTGCCATTCTCATTTTGTGGCTTAACTTTCTTCCTGCCTCATGGCTGGCATCTCTGTAGCCTAATTCAAAGTACTCTCTGAGGAGGCTGGATATGTACTATTTTTAATTTTATCTGGCCATTCAATCTAGAATAGCATAGGATGTTGTAACAGTAACTGTGATGGAAGCCCAGCCTCTGTTCTTCCCCTCATCAATTCCCTTTCACACTTGTTCCTCTCCCTGCTGGTCATAGCTGGCCTTGAAACTTGAACTAATGATACTATGCTTTATTGCTAATCTTGTCACTTGGAAGAAACATTAATGACAGCTACAACCCTGATCCAAGCTTTGACATTCTTAATTTTCAGGATAAACTTCTGAGCCCCTAATCTTTTCAAGCTCCTGGCAATATACAATTTACAAGGATCCTTTTTGCTAGGAGTCCCTGTGCATAATAGTACAGTGTGAAAGATTTCACAAGTTGATCATTGGGAAAACACTATATGGCAATGTTTCCTTAGATGACCATAAACCTGCACAAATATTTATACAGTCTGAACAAGCGAATATGAAAGTTTTTACTGATTTTGCGAGGAGTGAAAGCTAATAAAATATTTGTGGAAGTCTATCTTTTTTTCCTACTAAATATCTGATCATGTTATCCTACAAAATTAACCTAGTTGAAACTGAGCGATTTTATACATATCCAGAATGCTACTAAACTCACTACTGCAAACTTTGAGCATATACATTTTGACATAGCAAGTCTCTATATGACTTTGCCCCAAGAAACCAAATACATCATACAGCAACTTAAATGAAGAGCCCGATCTCTAAACATACCCACAGTTAGGTAATGCACGCTTGCAAAATGTAACATGATCCGTGTTGTCTTGGTCATTCAGCATTATCAGGTATATCTGCCTTTCACAGTGAACAAACTTAGCAAAACTGTATGGAAATGAAAGACAAAATTGGAGTGCAGACTGATACTCAATAAATGAGAACTCATCGAGAAGGGAGGGAGACAGCAATTCACTGTAGAATTTGTAGTAGAACTGACCAGTTTGCTTCAATTATTGTTTTTATGAAAATAAAAAGTATTCCTCTGTTGCTTCCTGTAGTTTCTAGGAAATCATCATCTTGGGACAAGATATCCTGAAAGGGAAGTGTGGCCTCTTGTCTGCTCCACTCATTCTGGAGGTCCATGGGGAAAGAAGTCATAGTTCTCATAAATCCTCAGCAGATACGTACATCCTTTGGGAGTCTGTACATAGCAGGAACACCCAGTACTTACTCGTATGCTACTTTCTCTGAGAGCATCTACAGGGTCAGACAGAGCTGAAGCTATGGAAGCAATTGGTTTTCCTCATTTTTTTTGATGCACCAATATTCATCCTCTTAGGAGATTTTCTCTGTAATTTGGGAAAGGGGGGAGAACGGTCTTGCTCAAGTGTCCATCCATTCGGCCTCTTAAAATACAGAAATAGAGCTGAATGACTGGAGTTTGTCTGATGTTATTAAAAAACATGAATGGATCCTGTAACTCCAATAATGATAAGTTTGCATTATAGCAGTAGTATAGAGTACCAGTAATCAAGAACTATGCAGTAAGAGGCAGAAAACTCCAAAAAGTTTTTGTCACATCCTTTAGAATATTACTTTAGTCCTTTAGAATTTCTTTTCCCTTTCCACTTTGATACACTTGCAGCATGCTAATGACAGGGCAACTATTGATTACAGCACAGCTTATGCACACTGCGCGATAGATCATGCCCTAAACTGTATGGACAGGAAAGTTATAGAGTAATAAAATATTCCCCCAAGCATTAATACTCACTTCCATAGCTCCCCTTTTAATGAATCATTTGTATATAGTAGTCAAACTGATAACCAAGGTAATTTTTGATCTTCCCTCGGACTTTTCTATGAGTTGTACATTATTAGAAAGTTAATGTAACAATGTATGCTTTATAATTACAATGGCTCTGTTATAAAATCCACTTTTTAGGGTTTAATATCTCATCTGGTTTAAATCACATTGGAATAAAACTTGGTTTCCAGCCCAGATGCACATTTGTTTTATAAAAAAATTATTCAAATAGGATTTTTTTTTTAATATAAAGATAAGCAAGAAAATAATTTTTCAAGGATTTCTATTTTAATTGGCAAAAAAATAAATTCACAAGTATGTCACTGAGGAAAAATAAACAATTCAATGCCTGAATTGGAAAAGTGGCCTTATTCTTTAGGAAAATGAACTCCCCATAGTATTCTGGTTGGAGATCCAATTGCAAGATATTGATCACCCAGCTTTTTCTTCTGATACCACACAAATTCAGACATCCTTTTGGGGACATTTGCGGTATTTTGGACATGTAGTCATAAGGCAGTTATTTTCGTCCATTCTATTTCTTTTCATTTCCATGATTTCATGCATTAGTTTTTCTAAATTGTGTGAGGGGAAAAAAAGCCCTAAGTCGTAATGACATAATGTTAATCATATTAACAATTTCAGGGTAAACAATACTTTGTTAAACTACAGTTTTATGTGTGACATTATTAAGCGAAGTGTGTTTGCATCCACCTTTTCTTTGTGCGTTTTTTTTTTTTGTGTGTGGTTTTTTTTCTTTTTTTTTTTCTTTCCTTTTTATTTTACTTTAGGAAAAACTGTGGAGATAAACCAGATGTGGCCATATACTACTGGTAGAAATAAGATTGATCACAGTAGAAATTATGCATACTAAGTTAGGTCATGTCTCAGACATATGGACACGCACAACTGAAAGGAGATTCCTGCAGTTGAGCCTTCCCTATGGCTTCCCTGGGATGTTAGGTCCAGGTGTAAAGAAGTAAGCAGGTGTTGGAAGGACTTTATCTTTACTAATGTGCCAGCCAGCATATCTGAACAGGCACAATGATGTACATAATCTGCTACTCATAAGGGCCATGAGTTTATTTCCTATCTTTTGCTAGGCTAAAAAACTCTTATGTCTGTATTTTCCCTGTGCTTCTCATCATTATATGCCATTCTTTACCACGAATAGAGTTGGAATACAAAAGTCTGTCCTAAAGGAAAAACAGCGCCTAGTTGAACAGAAAAAAATGTATAATAATGTACACACCCAAGTAGTGGGGAGAATTAAAATTATCTCAGGAGAAATAATGTTATAATTTCTTAACTTCTGTGTAGTTTGCTTTCTACAAAGCTGTTATTAAATACTTAAATAACAACTTCTTGTTGTTATTTAAGTAATGTAGCTTAATGGTTGAAAAGGTTTCTCATCCTACTTTAAGCACAGATATCAATCATAAAAGAAATTACTGAAGGAAACTACCATCATATATGTAGTATTTCTAAGATGTTAACTCTTCGTCATGATGATCAAAACCCGGGCAACTACTTGGATCACTAGTTGTCAGTATGGAAAAAATAGTTAACAGTATTGGTAACTTCCTTTTGTCTGTCTCACAGCATCTCCCTGCAAAAAAAATCTTTCATTTGAAAAAAATTCTTCAATAAACTAATAAGGTAGACAGCGTACATTATGAGGTGAAGTCCTTTACTAAGTGAGTGGTTTTGACAACAGTGTCATAGCTGATTTTTATTCATCAATATGTTAGAGTAGACAAAACAATGCAATTAGTAAGACATATATGTTATTAATTTTAACAAAATATGTCAATAGTAAGTGGCAAACTGTATCATGAGACCAAGAAAAATACTGCAAAGTAAGGGAAACATGGTTGCTAGCACATCAAATATGGCTTGATCATCAGTCTGTGTCAGATTGGCAGTTGTGCCTGTGAAGGAATCTTTTATTCTACAAAAATGCTCCTATCCTATAAACTACATTTCAATTTCAATATCTTAGACAGTCATATCATTGTTTTCAGTAGTGAGCACCACTTTTATGTCATGCAATATTGCATAATACATTATTAAAGAGTAAAAATCACATTATTTCTTCTATATCATACACAATTAAAATATTTTTCTGTACATCATTTGGCCATCATTTTCATTGCACAGTATGTTCCCAATTCTTGATTAGAACTAAGAAGTTTACATTACACTCTGAAAGGGTTTTGAAAACACACTTCAGCATTCCTCTAACTGTAAGACTACTCTGAGAAGGACACATTCATAGGGAAATTTTGGAGCTGAGGTTTTTTTGGTGCTTATGCTATATTAGCCATAGATCAACGGGCCCAAATTATATCCTACTTAGACTTTTTCCCCTACTTCCCTGCTTCCCCTGCTTTTTCCCCTGCCTCAGCTGCAGGATGACACAGGATCTGCAATGGTGAATCTATGCTTCTTGGGAATTCCTTTGCTTATATCATGGGAATCCTGCCAGGTTGATTAAATCATCTGTAGCTCAGTGGAACAGTACAAAATTGCCAACGATGGGCATGAACCTACATCTATATTTGCTATGTATTTTCAATTTGATAATTTTCCCTGATATAAATAGAACATGTGTTAATAGTACCTGTCACTCCTTTATAGCTTTCTGCATAATAAGAAAGATCCACAGGAATAATAGGTGCCCTCTTGCGTATTCATATGATAACCCTAAACGTTAGACACACAGTTAAAGCAAATCACACCAAAAAGGAATGAAACTTCCAAATATGGGATAGATTCTGATTGGCCCAGAAGACTTGCTTTATAAGCTGGATAGATCATAGACGGAGGATTTCATAAAAAGTGTAACATTGAGCTGTACTAAATATAATACACCTGTTCTAACTCCATATTTCCATTCCTTATTTACTTTATACCTAAAACCAAATACTGATTTTATGTTGGCAAGTCAAAATGTCCAGCATCTCTGAGTGAGTTAGTAATCATACATTTACTGTTCTGCAGGCATGAGCATCGTGCAACAAATTGCAGTTACAGTCTTCTGCTCATTATTCCATCTCCTTCATGGACTTAGTATAACATTCTACACAGCTTCTGTCAACCATCATTTCAACAGGCTACAAATATATTTATTAATGAGGCTTTTTTTTTTTTTTAACTGCATTGGTTAGAAAGAGAGATAGACCATATTTAATCACTGAATTTTCATCTGTTACATATTGAAATATAATGCTGCTAGGCAGGAAATTTAAGTGTATCACTGAAAAAATGAACAATGAAATGCAAAAAGTGTACATATTAGACTGACTCTGCTCTTGCTGTGTCAATGGATGTCTTATTGTTAAATACAATTAGAGCACCTCCTTCATTTCAGAGTGCTTTTGGAAATTCTACTAAAATTCTTAGTAGTATTCAAGAAGTTTTGCAAAATATGTAGTGTATTTGTAATACCTGGTGTTATAGTATAACAGTGAACTGCTCAGCTAATGTATGACTAGAATTTTGTATTTGCGCGACTGACTTGAAGAAGAGAATGAGCCCCTCTAAACCTGGTGGACTGCCCATGATTTATACTAATTTAAATATAATTATAATTGTAACAGATGTTTTGTTTTAAATTAAACTTGTCTCTGTGGTGGTCTACCTTTTATAATGAGAACTTGTCTAACTCTGTGCATTGGACACCATCTGCAAGGACTTGGTGCTAACTCTATGTATTGTGCATCCAGTGCTTTGCAGCATAGGGTGAATTCAATATATTAAATCTTATTCTCAGGATGAATAATACCACCCTTTTGTTTCAAAACTTGTCAATTTCTCTTAAGCTATCATTCTTTAATACTTAATCAGCACAGATAAATGCATTTCATTTGGTCTTAACTGTGTGTTACAATAAGATAAGATACAGGAAAGCTAATCAAATAAATTGGTTAAGTTATCCAGAAGATAATGCTTCAGAATTTAGAATATGTAACTATATTTTTCAGGATGGATGATGATTTAGCCTGTGGCTCTCTGAAAGACACAATTTGTGAAAGAAAGCTAATAGACAGCTTTAGTGGCTTGAAGAATTGGTGATCTTCTCTCAGTTGTTTCCCTCAGCTGCTGTTTGTTTTATTACAGGATACTGTTCTGAAGACAATAGTGTGCAAGGCTTACATCTGGTGTGTGTTTCAAAAACTAGTGGCGCAAAATGCTGAGGTGGGCTGGGGTGAACTGCACTCTGAGAGCAGGTTTGGGATAACAAATTGCCTTTGCATGAAGGTCCTGGCATATAGAATCACTCACAAAGGTGGGTTGTTGAGGCAGAACAGGTGAAAAAAGGGTGATCACAGGGTCTGGAAATTATTATTCCCCCACCTTTTTTCTTCCACCTTCGTTTTTCTTTTTTCAAGTCATTTAGTGACCTGAGGTGAAATGGACAGGAATTGAGAGCACGCACGCTGCTGCTGGCAGCAGAGTCGCTGCAGTTGCTCCCTGGACATGAAAGGAGGGGAAAAAGAAGAAAGAAACCCAGTTGTTGTTCTCTAAACATAACATATGTAAAGATAATAGATTTGCTTTAATTGAAACCAACCCCTTTTTCCTGTAGAAATTATTTTCTCCCCACTGCAGTTCAGGAAAAGGGAGAGATGATTTTTTGTCTCTCTCTCTCCCTCTCCTTGCCCGCACAAAGAAAACGTGGGTTGATACCATTTTTATTGTTCTGCTGGGGTGGGTTTCAGACCTTGCATTAGCATATTGAATGTCTAATTGAATTCGGGGGCTGTGTTAATCATCTTGTTTTGTTTAGGGGCGGTTGGTGAAAGGTGCCAGCAAATGATCGCTTTGGCTTGGGGTTAGCGTGGTGCTGCCACCCCAAGAAAAAGAAATCGAGAAGGGGGAGGGAGCTAGGGAAAGGCGAGTTGACTGAGTGATGTCTGGAGGGCGAACTCGTGTGTCTCTTTGATGATGTTGTGTGCTGCTGTACTGAAATCCACCCCTCTGCTGGAGCTAAGGCAAGAGTTGGAGGCATCTGATGCTGCCGTTTCCAGGGTGAAATTTCTAAGGCTGATCACTAAAAACAACAACCAAAAAACCCAAAAATCCTCAGCAAAAATAGCTGTCAGAACAGAA
>NW_009226360.1:93930-126432 GCF_000690835.1 Fulmarus glacialis | reverse complement strand
TATTTTATACACATTTATATTTCGCTTTGACAGCTCCAGTTAATATCTAAGAAGCTTAAGTAACTTCGTGAGAAAGGGATTTTTCTGCCCTATTAACACATGAGATAGCCTGCAGCCTTTTTGAAGGTTTTTTTCGTTGCAGCCCCAAATCGACACATTTAGTTAGTGGTAACTCCACATCCGATCATCTGAAATGCTCCACGTCCTGGCCCTGGGGATTTTACTCTGGCCCTTTTGTATCTAAAGAAGTTTCGCAAAGCAAAAATCTAATTCAAGTCAGGCTGAACACTGAAGGTGTAGGAGCATAAATTTGACACCAGGTTGATTTTAGTGCACTGCTGATTTATCCTGCAGTAATTGCAGAATCAAGCACATTAATCAGATTGATTTGTGCACATCTGTTTTTCAAAAAAACAGATGTTGATCAGATGAAAAAGAAGTGCAATTCTCCTTACACCGACTGACGTAAATCAGGAGTCAAATAATTGAAGGTACCTGCAATAGATGCCCATGGCAATGAGAGAAGAATGATACCTGAGGTCTCATGTTCCTTAAGAAGTCCATTTTGGGGCTCACTTTATTTTATTAAATCACTCATGTGAGTCTCCCCAACTTCTGTACTTTATTGGTAGCAGAAAGGGCATTCAATGGTTTTGTGAGGCTCCTGGTGAGACCTAACCATCTCTTCTCGTATCCTATAATGGCAAAAGTGGAAAGAATATTATAAAATCTTTCCCTTCTGAGCATATCTGATAATTCGTCTTTAAATTGCCTTATTGGGGCAGGCTCTAATTTATTCACAAGTAACAGTGGACTAACAGGAATTGGAATAAAGTGGATTTTTGCAAATAAAAGTCAAAATGACTCTACTTCTCTAGAACTAGCAAAACGCTGTGGGTATAACACCTCCTGAAGATGAACTGAGGAAATGATTTCAAGACCTTAGTTGTCACTTGCAATATCAATCAGACTTTACCTTCCCCATGGCCTGAGTGTAGTACAGTCAGCGAATAAAATCGGAAAGAGAGAAACTACAGGAAAAACTGCAGAGATTTCCCAAAGAAACACCTTTTCTGCTTCTCTCATTCTAGCCCTAGGATCCAAATGTTGTAACCCTGTTGCCATATTCTTGCGGTTTGTTGAGTGGAAAATGCACATGTGTTCAAACAGCTGTATTGTTAGAGGCTCAATCCTAAATGTAGTGCAACATCTGTAGGACAAGGGAGAGGTGTCAACTGAAGTGTATAAACCTCGAGCTAATGATACGGCGCTGTGTTGACAAAGCCTTCTGTTGGAGCTGAGATTTTCCTCAGCACAGAGTGGCAGGCAGTTCGACATTTTCCAGACGTTCGAAGGGACACCTTCTGTGGGATTTCTCATGCTTTCCTGCCCGCGCTTCACACACGGAGATCCCTGGGACTTGAGAACGGGCTTCTCAGCTGCTCCGCAGCAGCAGATTGCAAGATCTCGCCTTTTGGGGGCTGTTCGTTAGCACTGTGTCTTCTGAGCAGCTTGAAAGTGGAATTTTGTTACTCTTCAGTCCTTCTCTTTTCTTTGAAGGATTCATACAAGGCTGAGCTCAGGGGTAATGCATGCCCGAGCTGCTCTCACTGCAGTCATGGTGCCACACTCGTAACTCCTGCGCTGAAGGGCACTGGTGGCCGGGGCAAGGGAATTGCCTCTGGAATTTTTTGAATGAGACAACTGTTGTGCTCTGAAGCCAAAAAGCCTCTTGTGTATCCAATAAGCAAATTCAAAAGAAGATGCTTTTCCAGTTGAAATATATGCGCACACACATCTCTTTTTTCTTGTTTATTCTCATTTGCAGGAACTGGAAAGGTACAATTGCAGAGCTAAAAATGCACTTGTTAAACACCAGCTGTAGAAGAAAACAAAGAGTAAGCTAACATAAGGACAGTATTTCATCCTTGGAAACCTGTGCTTGGGATGATCCCAGCATCAAAGATGAGCTCTGAGATTCCCCATATTCTGGGAATGTTCTGATCCAGGGTTTGGCTCCAACCTTTGTGTAAGTGAAAGCCATGTGCTAAGCTCAGATCCAGACTGGAGTCTTCCCAAAATCTGAGGAAGTTCAGATCCAGGGTTTTGGCTTTAGCCCATGTCTAATTCAAACCAAATTGTCATCTAGATTCCAAGTGGAAATGAGTCAGAAGGCCTCATCTTAGCAGCTGATGAGATGTCCACACTGCATAATCACCACGTACAGTTTGGCAGCCAGCAAGCGCCCTGACTCAGGAGTGGAGAACACGGCTGCACCTGTGGCTCCCAAAGCTTTTGTGGCCCTCAGGACCCCTCCGTGTGCTCAGCACCCACACCACGAGGGGTGCACCTTAGAGGGGGTGACGGTTTGGCCCTCTGCAACACCTGGACTTCATCCAGGTTGTAAACAACAAGACTTAAGGTGTTTAAATGAGGACTCTGTGAAACATGATGACCTCCGTTACTTCGCAGGGACACTTACCTCCTGTAGCTACGCACAGTGACCAATTACTGCGTGTTCCCGTCTTTTCACTGGCTCTACTTTCTTGCTGCTGGGAGTCTCCTGTCTAAAGCTGTCGTCCCTCGGGAAACATCTATATTCCAGCACACTGGGAGGACTTGATTAAATGAACAAGATTCCCCTGCATGGCAGCAGAGAGTTTCATTATGCTGTTTTCACTGTCAGATTTGAGCAGAGTGCCTGCCCTGTCCTGTGGCATTT
This sequence comes from Fulmarus glacialis, assembly GCF_000690835.1. Classification (NCBI taxonomy): domain Eukaryota; kingdom Metazoa; phylum Chordata; class Aves; order Procellariiformes; family Procellariidae; genus Fulmarus; species Fulmarus glacialis. Next base: position 123,710 of record NW_009226360.1, on the reverse strand, counting down.
AATCCCTGCATCCCTCCCGCCTGGGGACTCCTGTAGACTTGCAGTGGGACCGTGTGTCTTAATATGAAGGAGGTTTTATACCAAACCTGGACCAAACGCGTTGAGGATTGCTTCCATACATCCTCGTTTAGGTTTCAGAAGCAAGCTTTTCTGAACACTACACTGTGCACGCAAAGAATTTCTCATCCCAGTCTCCATACACTTGGAAACAGCAACAGCCAATTTGCCATTCTCATGCAGCACCCAGTAACAATTTCTTCCTGCTTTCATTATTAGCAATATTTATTATCAGCCCTGTAGTAATACAATCAGACCCTTGCTGTGCTAAGTGATTTGCAAACGTATGGAAAGATAGTTTTAGAAGCTATTCACCCCAGTGTCCAGAGCCTGCGGTGGTGACAAACTTTAGTTGGGCTGCTTTCTCCCAGTAGCAGAGAGGGCTCAGGGAGAGAGAGGACAATTTCTCCTCTAACTGCTCCCTGCCCCCAGCATCTCTATTCAAAGAAAGAAGGAGGGAAAACGCAGTGCTGTGAGGAGAAAACATACACTTGCTAGAGAAGTTTAAAGAGGACAGGACCTCTCCATTTTATGGCCAGTATTTCAACTTTTTTAGAGAGAAAAATCTGTTTTATCCAAAACTCTGTTGCTCCCTTCATGCACTCCTAACATATATAGGACTAAGAAGATGCCCGTCATCTAGTTTTAGGGGAGCCAGAGTGTTCTGGGCTGGCAAAGAGGCACCATGAGGTCGGTGCCAGGCTCTGCTTGTGCACAGCACCTTATCCTGGAGGGCAGGGGCAGATTTCTTTAGTGCATCTGATAAAAAGCAGCATAGCTCCCTCACACACCTCTGACCTGTGGCACAGCCATGCATTGCTCTCCGAGACTGTAACCCTCTTGGGGCAGAGAAACTCCATCCCAGAGGCTGTGTGATATGGGCAACAGCCTGGAATTGCCCAGCATGGGTCCCGTAGAAAGAGGGTCACATATCTGTGTTTTTTCACCCAGGAAAGAGTTAATGAAAAGTAGCTAGACATAGAGTGGTGTTTCTTATGGAATCACGTGTTGTGAGAATAATGCAAGCAAACTACTTTCGCAACGATGCTGAGGTCACTCGACCACAAGCCTCCAGCTCTATTATATGCGAGAGAGAGATACTGGGACAGAATTGTGGGCAAAAGTTCTCACTCATGGGAATTCTGTCAAACCTTTACAGGCCTTGGAGACACCTGGAAGAAGATAAGCATTATAATTATTTTCTCAAATAAGAGGCACTTTTGTTCTTTCCCTCCCTCTGCCCCCACCCCATAGCAAGTCAGCAGCCTGTTGTGGTTTTGTTCCACGTGATTCCTTGAAAAGAGACAAAGAAATGCAACATCCTATCGGAGTGAATCACATAACTTGGAAATGACCTGATTCACACGTTTTTTCCATTTTCTGTCACTGATGTGAGCCTTAAAACAAAAGAAGAAATAATAGGTTCTAATGTTTAGTCTGTGAGCTGTTGGAGTCTGTGCTCCATTTTCCAGCTCCAGTTAAGACACAGGAAAACACTTTGTTTTTCTGAAGAGTCTTCTTTTCAGACATGGCTGAATGCCTGCACAGGGCAGATGCTCAAAGACATTTCAGGAGTCAGAAAAGCAAAACACGACACTTACGGCAGTGTGACTCCAAGATGTGCTCAAGCAGATCTGGGCCCTGGTTCCCCTTGAAACAAATGGAGGAACTGTGATCACAGGGTGCAACCGGAGAGTTTAACACAGGTTGTGCTCCTGTCTGGATGACGCTAGCAATCTGCCTTGCTGCCTCAGCCTCTACCACTTATGACCCAGATGAGCCCTTTTTTCCCCAAAGGGGTCTTCTCATCACTACACGTCTGGTTCAAAGAGATCCCCTTCTTTGCAGATCTTATTGCTGCTTTGAAAAATTAGCAACAACCATGACACTGGGCATTTCTTTAGGGCAGGGACTGTCCTTTTTTCCCTTTTCATGAAGCATCAGTAAAGAGATACTGCACAGACTAAAAAATAGATACAAATAAGAAAATGGTGTATTTCTGTATCCAATTGCATAGAGAAATCTACTTGATTTCTTATTGCACCGAGAAATCTTCCTGACTCTGACACTGAAAGCCAAATGCTGTAGCTTCTTGTGCCTGACAGATTTATGACAAAATACTGGTCTTCATAATCAGCTGAAAACTTCCTACTGACTAAAAGAAGAAGGACTCAGGCTCCCTGTAACTAAAATAAAGTTGCATAAGAACCTCATTAGAGGAGTTAGCCTGACATAGTAACTGGACACAAGATCTAGAGAACATGCAGAGTGCATGCCAGTTGCTGCCTTTGCTTATCTTGGTTTCAGTGGTTCACTGAGCCATTCAGACTGAAACACATATATTTTATATATATAAAAAAATACAACTTTCAAAACCAGCAGGAGCCCCGCAGCTGGCATCTGCCCAGGTCCAGTGTGCCAGCTGCTGCCGAGTTGCTCTTTTCATGGTTTATTGGAGTCAGTGACACACGGGTGGGCCAGGAAAAGAGGAGGAGGGAGAGAGGTGGGAAGAAGGAGAGCAGCATTTCCCCCCACCCCCATTTTCTTTAGTTTTTTAAATGTTTGTATTATTGTATAACTTTGTTTTGGGCTTCCAAAGTTGTTGGCGCTGAGTTTGGTAGCAGCCCTGCCTTCCTTCCGTGGAAAAACCAGAGGGTTGGTTCTGTTTTGGGATTTTTTTATTAATGTTTTGTTTTAAAAGACTTTCTTCTAGGACATGTACCACATGTTTGGAGCAGTAATTGTTCCAGATGTGCTTGAGCTAAAAACCTGGGCCTAAATTAGTCAGAAACTTGGAGAATTTGAGATGCAGTTTGCAACCTGTCTCCAAAGAGTCTTTTCTCCCTAAATGGAGATGCCGTCTTGCAGATTCACTTCTGGGTCTGATCGACCTTTTCATTTTAGAGATCACCCAGGTCATTATGGATAATAAAATCACCAGGTGCTTGCTACAGCCAAGCTATGCCCAGGCTAGCTGAATAGACAAGAGCTGGATGGAGAGACAAGTAGGTAAAAGGGTTTGTCCTACGTTAAGGGGAAATGGGCACAATCAAAAAGACAGTAATATCTTGGGTATTATGACCTACAGCCTAGTGGTCCAGGCGTGCTGTTTCCTACCCGAACAGTCATTTTACATCACTGGCAGCCAGAAAGTCCCAGCAGATCCCATCTCTCCCAGGGCACCACTGTAAATAACTCTTGGTTTGTACTGAAACATTGATATTGCATGGGTAAAACTGAGGTCAGACTTTTCAGTATTATCCTAAATTGGATGCTAACTGGCCGAAATCTGCTATGCCACGGAGTACAAGCTCTCCATTCTCTAATATTTGGATACTCCTTGCTTTAAAACCAGGAGTTCTTGGGTCAATGGATTCTTAGATCTTTGCTGCATGTGTGATTCACATGCTCATGTCTAAAAGAAAGAAAACTAAATAAAGATTCATTCATTTAAAAAAATAAAGCCTACAATGAAGTAATGAATGAAGGGGACATAACATTGCTTGCAGATGACTAAGAGTTTATAGTTAATTTGTGGTGGTTTACACAGCCCCAAAAAATAATACCTGCTGCCTCCCACATAGAGGAACAAAAGACATGTTGGTCTACACCATAATCAGCTGTAGAGGGGTTCCCACAGTGTCTATTGAAAGACCCACTTCAGTGCAAAGGGAAGCAGACACAATGGTTGTGTCTTCTCTGAGGTGGGGACACAAGTTTTGTATACAATAACCCTCCCTGCATGGCCATGCACCTAGGGGTGGGAGAGTAGGCATCCTCTGGGGTGGGATGGAATGGGATGGGATGAAGTGGGATAAGCAGTGGCAGGCAGTTGTGTTGGGAGCAGATGGGTTGTGTTAAGTTTAGGTGTAGCTGGTCACAGTGATGAGCTGAGTATTTAGAAGGGAAAGCACTGTTCATTCAGGGCAGTACACAAGATACAACAGAAATTCATGCCACCCTTCAGGCAAGCCTGGTGGAGCAGAGGACTGAGAGGGAAAATGCTGCATCCAGCTCTGTAGCTGACAGTCATGGAGCTTCACTGATTTAGATGTTTGAGGTCTGGTTCAGTCTGTGCTCAGGTCTCAGGGAAGAAGAGGAGCAATAGGCAGCTGAGAAAAACTGTTAAAAGGAACAGTACAACTTGTACAAGTTCCCCTTGAGAGAAGTGTTAAACGTGGACAAGTTACCCAGAGAACCTTTTAGAGACATTAGATACCGCCGAGAGGGGTTGGGTTGTCAGTCCTTCCTGCTCTGACAGACTGTGGTGTGTGTGGCTCTGGGGACTTATATTTTCATTCCAGGTATTTGTATTTACTTTTTTTTTTTTTTTGCAAGCACTTTGAATCACTCAGGGAGCTATTTGTGGGGCTGAAATAACATCAGATCAGACCTTCTCACGGTTCTTCCATTCCCTGGGAGTCAAAACACGGTGGAAAGACCAGATCTCACATTATTTTTGGCCACACAGATTGTACCCAGGGGAAGAAAGGGCAGAAGTCCATTAAAAAACATAATCATAAATATAAATCATGAGATATTCAGGTTTGGGGGGAGTTCCTGTGGAGTCTGAATACACAGGTTAAGGATCAACGGCTAATTGCAATTAACCTTCCTGGTTCCATACATCTTACCTGCTGTTCCCCAAGCTTTAAACTGTGTGATGGAGATCATCTTCCATTTCGGTACTAAAAACCACTAACTCAAAGCTAGATCCTGTCTGTAGGCAAACTCCTCTCTGAAACCGTGTGTCACTGGGTCCATGTGGCTCAGGAATACGCCTGTGCTGTCAGGTAAGTGTAGGTTCACCTGATCCCAGGATTAGATCCTTCCATCATTCGCATGTTAATGCACAAACCACATGAAGAAGAGTGTTTAGCCCAACATCACCATCAGTGGCCAGACCAGCCATGGAGCACGCTGGCCTCAGCTCGATCCCTCATATGGAGCAGGAGTGAACCGCGTGTGCTGGCTGCACCCAGTGGATGTCTACAAAGGTCTAGTTTAAGAACTTTATACCTTTCGTTTAAGAACTTTATACCCTGACCATGTGAAATATCTGTGTCCAAGCGTCCTCCTAAGCGTAGTTGGGGTGGAATTCATCCCATTAAACTTCAGATATCTGCTGCTGAGCTAATTACCCTGGGCTCTGTGTACAATCAAGGGAGAGAGACAAGCATTTCTAGGGTTACCAACTATCTCCTTCTAAGAACACATCTAAAGGAGGTCAGAAGAGTCATGCTTTAGCAGTGACATGCTCCTCTCTGCCCACTAATAACAAAGCCACACCAGCCAGCTAGCTCAGGTGTCATGTCTATACAGAGGCTTACATAGGTTACTCAGACATATTTAGACACAGAAGATATCTAAAGTTGTGGGAAATGTTTCCTATACTATGTGACTGAATAGCGTGGGTAGAACATGTGCAGGGCTGGACACAACATGCCTAAATCTGTTGTTAACTGGTGGTGTAGACCTACCCTGAGCAGTTCAGTTCCTCTTCTGCTTCCTCCTCCTGCGGAGATGGAGCACCCTGGCCACCCCGCAGCGTGCCTACGGTCACCCTGTCACCTTAGGGTGACCCAGTACTAATAGTGCTGTGTGAAGTATGGGGCGAAGTACAGGCACAGCCTATTTCTTCTCTTACAGATCTATGCCCAGCACTGACCTCTAAACACAGAGCCACTCTTTGGGAAAAGCCGTGTGGCCTGAGAGACAGCTACTACTGCATCCAGCCTTCGCACAACATTCTGCACGTATGCAAGCACTTTTCGTTCATGCTGGATTTCCGTTTGGAACAAGAATAATCTTAAAAATCTCTCTTTAGTTTCTCCTTTCACTTGGGCAGGCCTTGCTTCCCACAGGGAAACTACCTTCGGCATCCTGTGCTTCATTACTGTTGTTTACACCCCAAAAGCGCACGAAAGGTGCTAATTAAGTAACGGACTTCCACTGAAAGCACATGTGCAGGGAAGACGTGATGGACCCCCGTACCTGACAGGACTCTTGAGAGCAGCTTCAGTGTGGATTTCTAGGAAGATCCACGGTCTGCTCATTTTTCTTAGTTTGAAAGGGGAGCTGCAAGGGTTTTTAACCGCTTTTAAAAGAAAAGAGCTTCAACTTGCCTTGTTTCCAGTCCTCCTTTGCTACTGAATAAAGCAGTAGGTAAAGCATGGAGATGCTTTTGCATTTTGGGTGCAGCCTCAGCTCAGTGGACTCTAAAAAAAAAAAGATGAGGGAGGGATTTTAAGTAACAGGCAGTGAAATGGTTCAAATGTGACACTAAATTTGAAGGCCCACGTGCAATGCACAGATCCATTGCACTAGAGGGGAAAGCAGAGACTGAATCAGAACGAAGCACCTTGGACAGTAATGCCCTAAAACGCCTCCCGCACCGGAGCAGCTAGAGCAGGGCCAGCAGCACCAAGCACAGCTTTGTACAGCTGAACGGGGGGAACCCACGGAAACTTGACATCATTTTGCGGCACTGGAACCACACAGACGGGGTTCATATGTGCAGAGCCGTGGAGAAGCTAAACTTTCCAATGTAAAACAACTGCAACAGTTTTAATACTGTATTTTTGCAAAATAGGTAGGACAAAGTAAAGGAAGTAGAATAAACAAAAGCAGGAGTGCTGGAATTAGATGAGGGAAGATACAAATAAGGAAAAATGGAAAAAGATAAAAGAGGGTTATTGCAATATTGAAAAAAGAGAAGCATGAAGGCATTGGAATTAAAAATGTTTGTGATTTAGGTCCTTTTATAGAAAGTGGCTCGAAAAAATTTAAAAGCATAAAGAAACAAACATTATTAAGAGACTGATGAGACAGGCTGAGACGAAATCACAGCAGGGGAAGGAAGGTAGGGGTGTATCAGACTGCATCAGGTCTGAGGAATCAAAGGCAATTCATGGCAGAGGACATTTCAGTTTCAAATTGTTCCTTTTGAGAAAGACACCACTAAATTCTGTAACAACAGGCCAAACCCCAGCCTTTGTTCTTGGCACATTCTTTTTTTCAAATTTCATTACCCCTAAAGGCCTAAGTAGCCAAAACCACCAGAAAACATTTAAGTGTTTTTGCAGTTTTCATTTCACTGAACGTGTGAGTTAGTTCAGGATTGTCCCCATTTGTGAAGATCTTACCTAGACCTTCCCCGGAGACACAAGTGTTTCAGCTCTCATGGACCTCTCATTTGGTTTTGCCCTTAGGTTTTATAAGCAGGGTGGCAGTTAAGGCTTCCTCTCTTTGAAGGCAGTATCTTTCAGGGCAGAAGCCGTAACTCACTTCATACCAGCCCATCTATTAATGGCTTTTGACCATGCGGCATAGTCATTTCTCAGTGAGAAAAGGTCTGGATAGTTGTTACATGTGAAGCCATCAAATTCTCACTTCTTCTCAGTGTTGTGACATTTCAAGCCACTAACGTTTACATCACTGATACAAGAAACAAAAAGCAAAAGCACTGCTCTATTATTAAGCAGCAGTTAGAAAGAATTGAACTGAAAATTTTTCTTAAAACTCAGGAAATAACTTCAAAACATCTGTTCTTGAGAAACTTCTACTGGAGGGCAATAACCCACTCTGTAGACATGCTCTGATCTCCACAGAGAGCTGACATGGGCATAAAGACATGCCGTGCTGGTGGAGCAATGCGATGGAGGCAAATCTGTGGAGTGAAACTGCTGGTGATGAGAACCTGACCACCACATACGTGTTTGGTGGGGCTATTTTGCATTAGATCTAATCTGGTACATTGGACTGAAAGCTCATTAGCAGTTGAAGAACTCTGAATGCACATCTTTTGGTTTAAATTTCCCTCAAAATAATCTAGTTTGTGCACTTCAAGACTGTTGTGCACTTCAAACCTAAGCATAGTAAATGGAGACATTTGGGAGATTTCCTTCAAAAGGGAATTATGAAAATGCTAACGTAAAGGACCTATTGTATTAATAGCTGGTTAAGAACGTAACCCAAATATACACAGATTAGAAAAGGAAGGGGTCCCGTCAAGAATTGGACTGAAGTCCGACCTGGCTTCCATAGGTACAGAAAAGAGCCTCCTTTAAATGCCAAAGGTGTGTTTGTGAGAACACAGCCTCATTTAACAAGATCAGGTTGTGAATATAAGTATGAATAATCACCAGAGTCATGCCAACAGTACCTTGATTATATTCCTTACATGCAGAAATGATTGTTTCAGGCCTCATTCACATTGTGAATACACTCATGATGAATAACTGTTAATTTATTTGTTTCTCTAGCAAAAATAGAAGACAGCTTGATCTCTTCCTTGTTTATTGAAACAAGTATTTCCATGAGCAAGAGAACTAATGAATTTTGGTTTCTCATGATGCATACCATGTGGCTTCCTGACTTACTTGAAATCTAGGAGCTGCAGCATCAATGCTTTCCTCATTACGTGTGCATGTGAGAAGGGGAGAGTTTTAAAATTCTTTAAACGTAGGAGAAATCTTTCAGACACCTGTAAAGGAGAGAAAGCTTCACTGCGGAGTGGAGTCTCCGTTGTCTAGGACTACAAATGAGCCGAGACTGAGCCTCTTGTATTCTGTATAGGCACTAGCTGGGACCTCTCCCCTTCCTCTCTCCTCTGCCCCCATTTTTTACAAAACGTGTATGAACCTAAAACCTTTGGGACCTCTACTGTTTTATCAAATTTGATTGCAATTGGCCAATAAGGTCAAATGTTATTAGAGATGGCTGACAGATGGGTACTGGTACAGAGCAAAGATTGCATAAGCTTCATATTGTTAGGGATGTATGCAGAAAACAAGCCTGAAATTTTCAAGTATGTGGGGGGGGAGTTAGACTCCCTGTTTCTGGGGAAGTAAGCACTTAACTCAGACTGCTTCAGAGATTCCAGTTTGAACAAAGTAACTGGCCTTTTGCACTGAAGCTGCACAGATGCTCCTCCATCTGCCCATTGTCATGGCACCAAAAATGGAAATGCTTTGCTACAGCCTCTCGCGTGTTTACTCACCCTGTGCAGCAGCAGAGCGTTAGCAGTGCCTTTTCAGATATGTGGATCAAAGCAGGAGGTCACTGCGGTCAGCGAGCAGCCTTGGTTACCACCACACCCAGCCAAAGCATTCTTCCTTCTCCTCTGCTGACAGTCAAGGCTGACTCCCTGCATGTGACTCCCCCACCATCCCCTCCCCACCACAGGTTTCTGGTCTTGCACAACTGAGACTACATATTGCATGGGCAAATTTGTCACACTGCAGGCCAAGAGCCCCAGTAAACATTTCCCCTTTTCCCCATCCTCTCTCAACCTCTCCCCCCTAGCACAAAAGTGCACCCACCCCTAGAAGCTCTGTTTCGATGCTAGAAGCTTTCCTATGCCCTGCTTCCTCCAGAGAGCTACGCAGCAAACACGTTAAGAGATATTTTGCAAAATCAGAAGGCTAAGGGTTGTCCCCCTAGATTTGTCATAGGCAAAGAAACATGAATTCATTTTTCCAGGAGTTCTTGAAAGCTAAGATGAGATTATATCTAATTTAAAGAAAAAGAAAATTGGTGGGAAGCAAATAGCTCTTTGGAAAATCCTCAAAATGCAATGGATATCAACAGAATGTTTCTACCACTCTTGGGAAGTACTGCCAGCCCACATCTTTCTGCTAACTCCTAATGGGTCCATTAACTACTCCTAAATAATGATGGAAACCATATGGGTGCACAGGTGGTCTCTCAATAAATACCAAATGAATTCAGTATGATCACCATTAACACAATTAATACCCAGCCAATCTACAATGATGGAACTATTAAAATTAAGCGCTACTATATTTCCTCAGTCCCATGGCAATTTTACAATGGAAACAAACAAAAGGCTAGAATTAACTTTTTTTTTTATTACAGTTATTTGATTTTATTTACTTACAGGCAGGTTTTAGGCTTCTGTGTAATCTGCAGTGTCTTTTCTCTGTTCTGTGCACCTTGAGGTAAGTTTTGACTTTGAGAAGAAATAGTTTGGGGAGAAATAATTAAAAACATCTAACCAAAACAAATGTTTGTTTATTTTGGGGGGAAAATTACATGTATTTGGTGTTGAAGCAAAGTGTTTCCTACTTTCTGCAGAAAGCTGTAAACACCAGCAATGAATATGAGATTGCCACAGCTGCTCTTTTTATCATCTACACCGTGAGTTCATCACTGTTCCCTGATGGGACTATTAGTGTGGTCGGGACTTTAATTTTTCTTTTTTTTTTTTCATATTAGTACTGTTCCAGCATATATGGTGGTCCACCCAATTGTCAAAGGAAGAGGAACACGTTTATAAGTGACCTTCTGCAATGAAATGCCTGATATAGGCCCACTATCAATATGATATTTTGGCTTTCTACGAAGGAAGAATTAGGTTTTAATTTTTAGAACCAGACCAGTAACCTGGGTTAGATTCAGTCTCCACTTTCCTTGTTTCCCTTGAAATCAATAGCTAAGCTCCCTTGAGTAGAGCAAGGCAGTATCAGTTCCAAAGTCTGTGTGGTCGAACACAGGTCAAATTGAACACCCTGGCTTTTATCCATCTTGACAACCGATAAAAAAGGAGTGCTTTAAATTTTACAAAATTTAGCCTCTTTGGCTCCAGAGGCTATTTTATATGAATCACTAACGCCTGGTTTGTGGGAGAAGTTTCAGAGATAAAAATTTTGGATCTTCTAAACCCTAATAAAGTTGGTCCTGTTCTGCAGAGCAGGGGGATCAGAGGAACATTGTCGATGACAGCAAAAACTGAGTATGGCAAAATGTGACTTGAAATCAGTGCATTTCACCACTGGGGCTTTTGTTAGAAAACTAACGTCTCATCAGTTTCATAGGGCAGTTCAATGGGAGTTTCAGGCTTGCTGCAGCTCATGCCAAGCGAATACAGAGATTTCTCAATGCATGGGTGCAAGTCCTGTTCTGAAAAACACAAAAGACTCCTCTCTGGTGCTGCAATGAATGAGATGGACCCTTTATTTTGTGGCTGGAGAGATCCCAGCACATCTTGAGTTTCAGGATGGACTTTTGGATCTGCTCTGCTCATCTGGGCCAGGATTTCAGCCTTAACTGTCCCAGTGGTGTTCAATTTTCGCAACTTCTCTGTGCTCAGGTTGAACCTATCTGGCAAAACCAAAAGGACCCATGCAACCTCAAACTGCTGAAATCAGGACAATTACCCTTGCGTTTAATATTCTTTGTGTCCTTAAACAACACACCCTTATTTCTATTCATTACACCAGATTTACACTCAAGGAAGATGTTACCCAAACTTCACACAGATTGTTCTGAGTAAGTTGTGCGCTTGAAACTTCCTTAAACTGCAGTTCTATGAAATATGTTACATGTGGAGCACAAAGCTCATTTCACAATTCCTTGCTAACTTTTCTTATAAACTGTCTTGCATATAGATTGCTCTTGAGTAAGTGTTTCTGATTAACTCCAAGTATCGATGCTCTTGTTCTTGAATAGAGAAGTCTGTGTTTCTAATTTGAATAACATAATTTCGAAGTGTATTAAGGTAAATAGGGACAATGCACTCTTGTTCCAGAACTCAAATGCCCATGAAGTTATTCATCAATCTCTTTTTCATTTAAATTCACACTTTACCTTAATTTCTGTTTCAAATGCAGATGAGGCCTTAATTAAATAAAAATTCAGCAGATGGTTTCAAATTCTCTGTTCAATTTACATTTCTTGTACCTTTCTAAATGCTGGACTTTATCTTCAGAGCCAGAAGTATTACCATTAGACCTCTTCTTTTAAACAAATGCATAATAATTGGTAGGCTGGAGCTGTCTATACAGGAATAAATTAAATATTGATTACCAAATCTTAAAAGCTTCAAGTTTATGTATATGTTTCAATAAATACGCAAAACCTTGTCTGAACCTTCAGAGATTAATCAAAACTCAAGTATGTACTAGAGGTTTAGTTCTTTTTCAATTTAACAAAAAAAAAAAAAAAAAAAAAAAATTGCAACAGTAGGCAGCCTTTACTCCTATGCTTTATGACATCTTTGATCATCAACGGGTCCAAGAAGTTAACTTCACAAAAATGCCAAATGACTAGGGGAAAAACGCATTAAACATTTTTGATCTCTAGAAAAAGGTGCTGTATAGTTGTATTCAAGCTCAGAGCAGGAGCTGAGTGACTCAGAGTGTGTTTTGTTTCATCTGAAGTTGTTCAATTTTAAGAACTGTGAAAAAGTAAATGAGTGATAAGCAAAATTACAGGAAAAAAACCCTTCTATTATCTCTGAATCAGGACTCTGCCTACTGAATAAGTAAATATATCCCGTCTTTCTCAGACTGGGTGTTAGGAGAAAATCATTTTGTTCTATAGCAGTTGCCTCCTTCAGAGGAAATTATGAAGGAAATGAAAGGAAAACACTGCTTGCCCATTTATGTTACATTTAAGGTGTAGGTATAAAATACAAAGAGCAGCCTTTCTTCCCCTGTTCCCTTTATCCTACGCATCTACTGTTGCCCGTGACCTTACTGGATGCACGCTGATAAAATTAGGCAGCTTTTCTCCTTCTCACATTAGTTTCCCGTTCAGCACTGATTTACAAGCCCACGTATATTCACTCTGTCATACAGGCTTTTCTACCTCTGCATTGCTAACCATATCACTGTATTACTCAGAGCTAACTCATAAATTGCTTCCTTCCAACTTCCTTCCTTTGCATGTTGTGCAAGGGGAGCAGCCCTGCGGCATGTCCGTAGATGGGGATTCCAATTTTACACCCTGCAGCTGTAGATCTCCATCGTTACCCAGCCTGCAGGCTTCATTTATTTATTTTGAAATAGCCTCAGCAAATGTGACAATATTTGTGTATTTCAGCAGCCTGGGGAAAAAGAAATCCATCCAGCTTCTCCTTTTAAAGAGATAGCCCCTTCTGACTAATAAAACCTTTAATAAAAAGTCTGTTGATGTTTTGCAGATGTCCCAGAGAGCTGAACACTGGGTGGGCATAGTGGAACTAACAGGTACAGGGAGACAAAATTTGGGTCAGAGAAACGATTTGATGGCTGCTAGAATTGAATGTGAGTGAGAAGGGTGTCGGCAGGATCCAGACGGGTTTTGCGGTTAGGCAAAGATGCAGCATTTCAGTTGTGTGGCTGAAGCAGGGCTCTGGTTTATGTTTGCAGTTACTAAAATGTCCTTATTTGTTCTGACTGGAGAAGGATTCCTTCTGAACAGTGGAAACGTTATCAGCTCGGTTGTCCTCGTGAGATTTCTAGTATCTGTGTGTGTATGCAAGAAAACATTTCACAAAGCAAGTTCCTCTTTTGGGATCATGGGATTTGAATCGCCTTCTGGGGCCCTTGATGTTCACAACATCTGTTGGTTGTATGTTTGAAGTTCCAGTTTGGACCTGCTCCGGGCTCAGATAAAAGAGGAAGAGCACGATGTTATACTAAAGGAGGGTGCCTGGCATGAAATCTTGAGCAGTCACTTGTAGCTGAGAGCTGGGCTTTGTCCCCGTCTTAAATGAGAGGAAGAACACACATTTAGGGAGCTCCAGGACTCCAGGCTGCTCAGATGTCCAGATTGCTACTAGTGTCAGAAGTCTCTAAAGGATTCATCTCCTTCCCGAGCCAGGATGCACATAACATCTTTCGTCCGGTGGGGGGACAGGGGGACTTATCAAGCCTTGGTAGTAAATTGCCTAAATGTAGTAAACTGCATAGCAAAATGAGTCCTTGTTTTAATTCCTGCACTCCTCATTTCCCAGTTAGTGCAGGACAGGCCCGCTGAAAAATCAATGTTTTCTTACAGTGACCGCATTAAGAATACACACATGCGGGGCTGAGGGAAAGCTCACAGACAGTTGCTGATCACTGTGCCATACACGCTCGAGAGAGTACCAAGACCTGGTTGAAAAGTAGTGAAATATTCTGCTCCTTGTCCTTTTGGGAGAACATCACTGCTCTGCATGGCTAGAAGAAATCTTCCTCTCTCCAACACCTTTCTGTTTGGTTTTGTGTATGAAATGGTTCCTTTCTCAGTTAAGGCTGTAAAATCCTTACTCAGGGGCGAGTACTTTATTCCCTGGGTTGAAACCCCTCTGCCACAGCCATGCTGCTGCTCACCCCGTCAGGTGAGATCCAGTCCAGCTCAGGAGTAACCTGGTCCCTTCTGCCCTCACACTGACTGCAGTGACCGACCCCGTTACCTGGTGGGGTAACACACGCATTTTTCATTGGCATTTCTTTGTGTCTGATTTTTGGACTTGTTGACAGTTTATGCCTTTGCAATGTTATCAACTCTTTTGGTTTTCTGATTACATGAAAGGAGAAGAGGAACCACAGGTACCTTCTTATTTTTAAAAATAAAAGAGGTCAGTTACTGATACCTTTACCAATTTTGATTCAGCCCTTGCCAGCTAAAATTCAAAGCAATTAATTTTGTATAAAACAGGACTGGAGAAAATCTGAGTGTAAACTGACTGATTTTGCTCAGTACAGGCCAGCTTAATTTTGGAAACAGAGGCATGAGAGCAATTGTGATGCCAAGAAAGATTTTCTGAGGTGAAAGTACATAATTTTTTTCCATTGAACTTTTTCCATGATCTCTCCAATGATGAAAATGTCACCGTTTAAGAAAAATGAGAGCAAGTCAGTTGTTTGACTCTTAAAGATGCTGTCAATGCAGACACAGTTAAATTTGCAGGGAGCTCTGTTGCAGTAAGAGATTTTGGGAGAGCCATTGATCTATCGAAAAGGGGGAAGTGAGGTTATTCACTGCTGGATAAAAATAACCTACTTGAGCAAGCAATGGCACAGTCTGTTGTGGTTTGTTTTCACATGATACCTTGAAGAGGAAATAGAGGAGATGACTTAGAAGAGGCAAGGTAGGGCAATGCCCCTCGGAATGATTCATGTAGCTTCAAGGCGACCCTTTTTTCTTGCGTGCAAATTTTCCGTTCTGTCCCATTGACATGAGCAGAGAGGAAGAAAGGGACAGTCTGTCTTGCGCAACTCCCCTGTGCGTAGAGCCCATGAATCAAAAAAATGGGCTTTGTTCTGACTTTACTCAGCCACACTGAAGTATTAGCCTGGGCTGGTTGAACCAGCCATGTTTTTAACCCAGATTCCCTGCAATATATATTCACAAAACCACCTGCCTTCTCTAGGTTCTTCCAGAGGGAAAAAAAATCTATAGTTTAGAAGTTTGAGTGGGAAAGTTCCCTTAAAGCATGGAGAACCGCGGCGAATTATCCTCAGGTATGTGAGAGCAGGCCCAGAAGCGATGAGGACACACTGGCACCGGTGGGCTTTGCCTGTCCCCTTCCTGCCCTGCCTGCGAGTGCAGAGCCACGGGTGAAGAAGGGAGGTTCTGGGTGTGGACTTCATGGGGTGGGAAGGTCAAGCTTTCTCGATTGATGGAAACGAGAAGAAAAAAGGAATCAGGAGCTAAGAAGAGAAAAGTAGCACTCATAGAGACTGATCTGAGTGCCCGTACCTGGAAGTCGATCTTCGGTACCACTGCAGCGTAGACGGACACTAATCTGATATAAGAGCATCTCAGTGAGGTTGAAATATTCCTGGTCTCCTACCAAAGCATCGTCAACAGTATTTCAGATTCCCGTTTTCTTTCTGATTTCGACCAAGGGGGAGGGGCTCATTCTCTTTGAACGTCTTTTTCAAACAGATTTAGTCCGATGGGTTATTCGTCCACATGTCTGTGGTTTGTGTGTGTGTGCGCATGTGTGTTCGCACACATGCAAGCAAACACACAGGAGGCAGAGAAGAAAAGAGGGCTGGAGGGAAAGTGGTTCCAAAGTACGAGTTGTCTCCTTATTAAAGACATACCAGAGACTATATGTAACTCCCGATAAACTCTCAGATCACCACATGATCTATTTATCTCCCTTAGAAGCAACAAGACATAAGCCCTTATCCTGATCCCACAAACTCGGAAGCTCGTAATGGTTCACAGCGAACTATTTGCCTTTAGAAGAAAAGGGTTCAAGCATCCGAGGGCTTTGCCTGGATGGGGCAGCCTCTTGCTCCGCCGTTCTCTCGACTGTGAGTCAGCCCTCCCGCAGGGCTTTTGGCCTGGCATTAATTAGGAGGCCTGCAAATGACATTGCTTAAAAATCAGAAGGAAAATCCAAGATGGCAGCTCGGGTGGCTTTGTTGGGGCGAACAATGCTCGTCTCAAAGATACCGGCCAAACAATTAAGCGGTGGCCTGCTGTTTTCAATATCCCGTTCCTCTCTCGGAGCAGTCGTTTGCTGTGGGTCTGCTTTTACTCTCAGCTACACCCATGCTGGCCCACTGGAGAAATGAGAACAAGGTTTGGTGCTCTAGGGCTGATCTGTGTGCCTTTTTACTTACTCCCGTGAAAGGATTATCAGCCCCAGCCTTTCAAATTTCACAAGATACTGAGACTGGTTTAAAAAATACAGAGGGTTCTCTCCCCAGTTAAAAAAAAAAAAAGAAAAGAGGTTCCATTTATTTGCTTATTGTTTTGGAATCCACACAATGACTATTTTGAAGTCCCTCTGTGTAGCCAAAACACCCTCCTAACTTAATTACTGAAATAAATGAAGGCTGAGATTTCTGTGTAGGTGCAGGAGCTGGGGACTATCTAAAAATGCACCAAACCTCACAGCTGTGTCAGCACCGTTCCACATGCTCCCCAGTATCGCTCCTGAATCGCGCGGAGCTGGTGCAATTTCTCACGCTGGTCCATACAGCGCAGCACTGCAAAATCTGTCTCGCAGCCATGCAACCGGCGGACAAGGAGGCTGCAGTAGGAAAGGGCTGTCACCGGGAAAGCAAGCCTGCCCTCAGTGCCAGAAATGGGGCAGTTACCCCTGCAAATTAAACCCTGCAACATCAGCAGCAACAGTTCTCGGGCACCAATCTGCACCCTCAGCCCCACACTGCTGCTCCTCTGTCCCCGCTCCATCTGAAGAAAGACAAAACTCTGCACCGGTTTTTCTTCTTCTTCTTTTTTTCTCCCCCACAAAGAAAAACTTGCCAGGTCTGCATCTTTTTCTCTGAACTGTTTCCTCTTTCTAATGTTAAAAGCATATGCCGTACAGCTTAGTTTCATGCTGAGATGTTAACTCTTTTTCAATATTGGTTTTCATGTGGCTGCGTTAAGGGGTGGCAACAGCTCAAAGGGCACTACGGGACTTTGTGGCGTGGAAACTGTCTGTAAGGAACAGGACAGCTCTGCTCTGACCAGGTGAAACCAGAGGCTGCTTTGCCAAACTCCCACACACAACCCTGCATAAACTCACCCACGGGAAAAGTCACAGCCAATCTTCCCTCTGGGTTTTGTTCATCCACCAAAGGGTCTGTTGGCCTTTCGGTTCGGCACCGAGGGTTTGTTTGACCGTATTGGCAAAGCACCAAGTCCGAGCAGAGAGGTAGCTGTTCGAGCTGGGGCACTGCACCTTGCTGTCCTGCTCACTTGGCTCCCAGATGGGACTTGGGTCAAGTCCCTCTGGCTCGGAGCATGAGCAAAACACAGCCAAGTTTGTGCCCAGCACCTCTCACGGTGTTTACGGCCAATGCATTTGCAGCAGCACCCCACCACCCAGCTGGGGTGGCCGTGACCGGTGCTGGAGTCGGGCACCAAACAGCAAAAAAAGGAATAAAAACCAGTAGCAGCAGGATTCCCCCGACCCAAGTGAAGTCAGCTCAACCCTTTTAGCACGGGGTGATTCAGCTATAGATGAAACCTTAAAGCTTCCCAAGTATTGGAAA
This sequence comes from Fulmarus glacialis, assembly GCF_000690835.1. Classification (NCBI taxonomy): domain Eukaryota; kingdom Metazoa; phylum Chordata; class Aves; order Procellariiformes; family Procellariidae; genus Fulmarus; species Fulmarus glacialis. Next base: position 105,921 of record NW_009226360.1, on the reverse strand, counting down.
TAGCTTTTGTTTCCCAAATAGATGTTTGAAGTTTTGATTGTTTTTTTTTTTCCTCATCTAAATCAGGATGAAAGGAAAAATTTGAAATTTCTTTGCAGATCTGTGATTTAAATATAAGGGGAAAGGCTGGGCCAATGGAACGATTTCTTTTTTATGTTGACACTTTATTTTTAAATAACTATATATATTAATGTGAAATTCAAACGCAAGACTCATTTCAAACAGAAAATGGAAATTTTGCTTTTTGAAAAAGTAGAAACCACACCTATTGTTTTCTTCTAAATATCTTTTTAAGACAGGAATCAGAAACCAGCCCTTTCCCACAAAAAGGTCTTGTTTTCACTGAATTTGCATTTTTGACTGAAAGCCTTGTTTCAAAGTCTTGAAACTAGATCACGGCGAAGCAGCATTTATATCTAATTGGCCTCAAGGAAGAAGAAAACTCTGTGGGTGGGATTCATCTCACCTACTTATAGGTGTGTAGTATAAATTATTCGTCAATAGTCAGCAGCACCTCCAAAGGGCTATTCTCTCTATACTGGTCATAAAAAGCACCTAGACAAGTAGCTTGCACTTGAAACCCACTTTTTCAGTGGTTAAAACTAGGTGAGAGAAATCCTGTCCTCGCTGTTCACACTCTCGGCTGAGGAGAGAAGCCGAGCATCACAGCTCTGACGATTTCAAGCTGATGCATGTTGGGAGAAGAAAAAGGAGCCGGGTTCTTCATCAGTTTTTCAGAAAGGGCAAAATATTTTTAGGGGACAGAAAATAGAACAGTTTTATGGAGAGCAAATCAGCTGAAGGAACACTGGTTATTTCCATGATCAGGTAAAACTTGAAAAATCTAATTTTTTCTAAATCTCACTAATGTTCCTGGGTATTTTTTTGCAATTCCTTTGCAGTTTATCTCTGACTGTAGAAGGTTGGGGTTTTTTTAACTTTTCAGAGCAATGTTTATTTTTCTACTCAGCTGAGTTTCTTCCCCTTTTTTCCAGCAAAGTGTTTTAAATGCATTTGTAGCGCTGCATGCAAGGCAGGTAATATCACCTGTAAAATCCCCATATGTGATTGAAGTAACTCGGTATGGAAATCATAAGTGAGCACAAGAGTGCATGCATTTTGCTTTTTTAAATTGTTGCTGAAAGGAATATACTTTTTTATTGTGGTTGTGCCTGTCCCTTTTTGCAGGGGTATTTGGCTCCTGCAATGCTTGTGCTCACAGAACGATTTGCAAGGGGCAGAGCTGTAAAGCCATTAGCCCTTTAATTTGAGATGCAAGTCCAATTTATAAACAAAAATCTGCAGAGTTCATTTTCAAACAGCTACACTGGATGAAACTGTGGCCTGTCACTGGGACATTATGGAAAGCATATGTAGAAAGTGAACACAGCAGACTGTGTGAGGAGCAGACATTTATGTGACAACCTTTCATAATCACCAAGCATAAAGAAGAATAAATACAGAAAAAGCCCATTGACCAAACCCTGAGTACTTTGATGAGCAACTCCCTTGAAATTTGTGGGGATAAATACACAAAGAACGATGTTATGTGACAGCTCAGTAAGGGCCTTTGCACACACTTGACCGAACAAATACCTGGTGGAAATAAATGACACTAGGGTGCTTTCTATGCACTGAGGGTCTGATACAAACAAATTTGGGGCTTCCTTGTGTATACTTGGGGTCTGATAGGGGATATACTTTATTAAAAGTTCCCACAGGAGAAAAAAAAAAGCAATTGGTAAACTACAGAAGGTGAAGAAGTTTCTGGTTTTGTTTTTGTTTGTTTCAAAAAAAAGAAAGAGAAAGAGAAAGAACGTTCCTCTGTATGTAAAAAAAAAAAAAAAAGTGTTTTTCTGTAAATGTATCTGCTGAAATGAGTGGGGTTTCTCATTGTATTTCTTTGGATTGCTCTTGTTTTCCATCACAGCCACTTTGTTCACAAGTCCTACAGCTGCTCAGCCTTCAGAGGTGTGGCTGTATTCCCATATCAGCATTTCCAGCAGGCACTACTCAAAAGCAGGAAGATTTCAGCACCCGGGAACAGCTGTGTGTCCAATTGCACTGTGCCTGTCCCTACCAAAGTGTGCAGATGCACAAAGCACAGCCCAGAATGGGTCATCCATTCTCACATTTGGCCTGTGCACAAGACACAGCAATTAGCATTGCAATTCCCACTTGAATATGGGGAAGGGCTCCAAAAGCATTTTGATCCACTGCAGAAATCTTTCCTATTCTATAGACCAGTGTGCAAAATTTCTTACAATGATGCCTCCAGTTCCCTTTCAGCTGTGAGACGGTCAGTGGGAAGGCAGCTGAGCAGCCCTTCTCGCACACAGGAGCTGCTGTGGGCACAAAAGAGATGTAAAATGAAGTTTCCCTTCACAGGCAAAGAGATTGCAGCTCTGGGAGGGCTCGGGGCTCCTCCAACGGCAAGACTTGCCGGAGTCCTGCCTTACTGGACTACCAGACGCCCGGTCTATGCCTAAGGGTGACCATTGCCAGGAGTTTGAAAAACAGACTGGTTTTGTCTGCTGGGATTCTCCAAAAAAGTATAGTTGAAACTTAGATCTGTTCATGAGCTTAGAGATAAATGCACAGAGAAGAGTGTGAGGCCTCAGAATTAAACTGAAATGCTACCTTTATTAATATATTTTCTTGACAGATTATTTTTAAGAGTGCCTCTCTGCAGCTTGCATGCAAAGATTTTATTCCTTGGGAACAGGCCTAATGTCCGTTCTATTTTCAGGGCAGACACATAATTCCCATTCATATTAATGGGAAAGATCCTCCTACTTCAAGGGAAGAAGAAACCCATTAGAGATCTAGAATATTATTTCAGACCTCTGATCTCCTAGAGCAGTGGGAGCAGGTGGGTGGGTAGGGTCAGTGTCATAGCTGCTCCTTGCTGCTTTATCAGCTCCCTGATTGCGCCCCACAGCATAAATTTCGCTGTGGTACGAAACTGTGGTGGGTTCTGCCATTGCGTTGTATCAACCTGTGAGAAGGTTTGTTTGGTTTTTTTCCTTAAGGATGTCTCCGTGAGCTGAAACATGAGGGGTCAAATCTGCCAAAACCAGGACTGCCTCCTAGAGGAGAGCCCATTGGTGATAAAGGCAAAGTTACGTGAGTTTGAGACCTGGCATGACCTACTTACTAGGCAGAGTTATGAGAATCCATGTTAGGACAGTTTGTTTTTCAGCCTGGTTTCTCATGGGAACGGGGCTTATGCAATCGTACTGTCTGTGCGTCTGTGTCTACATCCTCCTCCCCTCCCCAATAACTTTTGGACTCATTGCTCAATTTCAGCCTACTTTGACAGGGGGGTAGAGGTTCCAGGGGGGCTGCTGGTCCTGTAAGCATTATAAAAATCAGTAGACGAGAGTGACTCTGCAGGTGTCCACCGTGCCAGGAACTGCTGCAGCAACAGTTTGTGTGGCTTCAGATATGACAGCGCCAAAACAATAGGATGGTGGGGAGCAACCTGTACAAACGGCCTAGCCTGTGTAAAAACACCGCTTAACTCCTCCTCCCCTAGAAGCCAGGAGACAGAGCTCATGGCAAACCAGGCTTTGGGAGATGCAGAAACCTCCTCAGTGCTGGAGCAGAGCTGGCTGTCAGTGCCACAGCCACGGCTGCTGGTGGTGGGTCCTCACAGCGCCGTGGTCAGCATGTCCTGCCCCATCGCCTACTTCATTTCTCTGTCTGTAAAACAAGATGAATTTGGGAGGTTTCATTAACTAACAGCCTTTTAAAACACGCCGAGTGATGGCAGAGAAGCGTGCCTGTTGAGGTCTGATGCAGTAAAAGCCAGGTTACAGGGGGTCTAGGACGAGGAGCTCCGCTAGGCTCAAGAACATCTGACCTGAGCAGAAGTCTCCTCTGCCAGGGATACGAGCGATGTGATACTGCTAACTTTTGTCATCAGAATACTCACAAAGCCAGGTCTCGGGTATCGGCACAAATAAGGGTCTCATTCAGATCTAGCGCAGATCCTTTTTACCTCCCTGCCTTCCAAGAGGTACTTTGCCAGTGCTGCCATGTGAACTCAGTTAATTACAGGGGAGGAAATTATGGCCCCATAGACTTCACAGAGAATATTCAGTATAGGTACAGCATTTAACGATATGCAATTAAAACACTATATATCTAACTCCTAAGAAATAGAGGGTTTAGAGAGGTACTACTTACAGTGAGCAGGTGATAATGAACTCCCTAGGTTGCAAAGGCATCGTTTCAAAACTATAGCATAAATTTATTAAACATGCTATGGAAGACAAATGTTATTATATGAATATACAAGGAAAGACACTAGATCAGGAAAAACCCTTGGATTTCTGGTTCCACATTATATGCATGACAGCTTCTTTTGGCTCATAAATAACAACAGAAGAACACACATTAATATTTTCACTAATCTGTGATCTCCTTCCCATAAATTCTCATTTTTTGGGAAAAGGGTGTTGCATGACTGCTAAACAGATGAGAAGAGAGAATGTTTCCATTTATTTCATTAAAGTTTCCCAAAAGAGCATGAGGAACTGGAATTTTAAACATCGCATAGTTAGATAAAAAAGGTGTAATTAATTAGTGGCTTCTTTGGAGTTAGTGCAGGGAAAAAAAGACCCTTCTAGGACATAATCCAGGACTGTGATGCCTCTGGAGATGGATATCAGCAGGCTTTAGGAAAGGACAATCTCAGACTGCTAATTTCTTCTAGAGCAGATCTTGGAGAGTGAAGGGTTTACAGAAAAAGGCTGCTTGTGTCTCTCAGGTTTCTCTGTTGTACCTGTCTGTGTCTTCCGAACTCTAGAAATTACAGCTAAAGTTCCAGGCTGCATCCCCTCTGGGGCGATGAGTGCCTCAGTCAAAGCTGGATCACCTATAGATGCTTCTCCTCTTTACTTAAAACTCTTTTATAATAAAAATATTCCTTCCTCTCCTGACTGACGAATTGCTCTATTAGAGGCTCTCTTCTCTTCCTAAGTTGTGCAGACTTGGTACAGTGCGCTCCAGATTGTTTTCTCTACTTCCCAACCGGTGCATCTCCTTTGAAGTCAAAGGAGCTACTGTGATTTTAGCCCCATTGAGATACTCACTATGGAAGAAGTATATAAAAGACTACTGCTCACAGGGTGGGAGCTGCTGGTTTCCAGTTTCTCATTAATTTTTCACTTGTCTTTTATTTCAGTGGGTCTACACTATGCTCCACCTTTGGCACAGACACAAATGCTATTTTTTTATGTGGTTCAGTGGGAGGAATGGTTTTGATCATTAAAAGCAAAGCAAAAATTATTTCAAACAAAATTCCAGAGCCTCTTCTGCATCCATTTATCTTTCCATGGCTTCCTTAAAGCATTGCCTACTTACTCTCTGGGGATATGTGCTCCAACTGTGTTTCACCACATTTACAGGAGCAGTCACATATGACCAAGGCTAAAATCTAACCTTAATTGCCCACAGGCTGCTGCCATTGAACCCTGTTGGCATGTAGGGGTTTTAAAGTGTTGAAATGAGCCCAGTAAAAACAACAATAGGCAAGACAAAAACATATTTAGTTGTGAACTATCTTTAAAAATATTAATATGCTAAAATCTAAGTGATGAAGGCTCACATCTCTTGAAGGAATGTGTAATTTCCTGTAATCATCTCCTTAAAATATTCTTGATTGGGACTTTGAAGCAGTCAAAGAAGAGAGGGTTCTCTGGAGAACCCACCACCGCTCCTTGCTGAGACAGGGCTTTGGAAAGCAAATCACTGCTGTGACTGGATCCATGCCGTATGCGAAGGATCAATAAAGTTTTATGTACCTTACGCGTAAGCCTCAGGTTTTTGATTCCAGGTGTTCACATTAATCTGGGACACAATGAAAGGAAGAAGTTGCTATGGTTGCATGGAGATGGCAGCACAATCTGGACTGACTTTAGTCAGCAAGTGCAGGAGGTTTAATTATCTAAAATAATTGCACTTCTTGAAGCCTTTTATGCTGTTTGCTTATGTCCACTGAGCACTGATACCATATAATTACTCCAGATACCTGAGTGTCCGGGGTCTTCAGCAGTCAGTAACATTATGCCCTGTGAGGAAATCTTTGTGTTTGTGCCTTACCGTCCCATCACTGGCAGAAGTCAAAAAATGAACCTGGGTACAGAGATGTTAAGGGAAATCGTAGGAGAATAGTACGTAAGTACATTTCAGATCTGAATTTTAGAAGTGTGTGATCTCAGAGAGTAAAACTAGCCCTTAGCTCTTAAGAACAAATCCCTCCTAGGGACTGAAGAGTTTGCATGCTTTTGTAGGTTTAGGGCATTATTTTACCCCCCCAGGCTTGCGGAAACTCTGTTTAATGGCACCTGCAACCATTAGAAATGATTACAGCCCTCAGACTGTAGTAATTGGGGACCACAGTTTGTGCTGCAAGCGTTGCTCTGTGGAGCTGCACTTTCCAAGCAGAACTCTTCAGTTGAAGGTTACTAAGAGCCACCTCCCATCTCCATGATAATTTCCCTCTCTATAATGCGTCCCTTTTTGTTTCATCTGACATTTCTATCACCTTTAAGAAGCCTCGTAGAGAAGGGGCCATGAGGTTTGGATGTAATTGGCATATGGATGGAGCTTAGGTTTTTTAATACACAGTTTTTATAAGACTGCTTTTATGTTTGCCTTTGCTCTTTGATCTCCACTTGAAAAACGTTTTTCATGGAGTTTGTTTGAAAGCACAAATAATCGCTTACCACAACTAAGGGCTAGCAAATAGTTCTAGAAAAGAAAGAAAACCAAAGAGAATCCATGAGCTGACGGAGATGCCTTGAAAGATGTTTTAGAAACAGCTTGTAACGGCACATTTTGCAGGACTGTTCATCAAGTTAATTCTCCTGTTGCGTTAGCATTCTTGGATATGGTAATAACAACAAGGAAGGTTGTAATGGATTTCTAAAATGGGAGTGTTTTAATAGATTTTAGTAAATTACATTGTATTCAATACTGTAGTGTTGTGACACAACACACTACAATGAAAGATAAAGTCACTTGTGGACATAATCTCTGGTTCAAAAATAAATATGATGATTCCCATGAAAGATGAGATTTAACTAATTATGGCCCTGGAAAGGGAGAAGCCCCTGAAAACAGTAAAACAAAGCTACTCTGGTCTGATAGAAACAGGAGCAACCACAGTGGACAGGGAGAGCTATGCAGTGCCTTTGTAGCAAAAGCTACTCTTGTCACGGTAGATGAGCTGTCAATTGAGATACTCCGATGCAGGAAAGTCGTCTCAGGGTGACTCAGCATGACTAAAGGTCCCAAAAGCTTTGAAGCAATCTTCACGTGGGGAGAAAGCTGTCCTTATTATCTTGCTGATCTTGTGGATCTCCATAACAGTAATGTGGGTGAAGGTGTATGTAAGAAAGCTAGCGCTGAGATAGGATTTCTTCCCTTTAAAACCTCTCAGGTCTCAGAGAAATCCCCCTGGCAAAGACAAACCAAAATGCAGAATATTTAAAAAATGTTAAAAGTCAATTCTTTCTGTTACTAACATTAAACTACTGTAATGTAGACCAGTTAATGATGGTGCTTCATGAAATAAGATATTAATCTCCACTTGTAATGCAAGAGCCATACAACTTGCTTCAGCCTTAATCTTTTATGAGTTATGGACTCTTCTGTGATTCATAAAACAAATAAATCACACCTCTAAGGCTATCATCTATTTATTACTGCTTTTTAAATGTTTAGGATAGTATAAAAAGGGTCTCTTTTGCTTGCCAAAGGTTGTCAGCTACTGAGTAACATTTGGAAACCAGAGTCCGGATTCTGCATACAGCTGGACATAGGTTTTGTCTTTGTTCCTGAAGACAGCCAGCTCCACAGAAGTGCACTCATGGGGCTCGGTGTGCAGATTTCATCCCATACTTTTAGGCTATGTTTATAGCGAGTGAGCCAGCTGACCTAAAAGATGACAGAAAGTCCCTGGCCTTCCTTTTTAGAAAGAGACAGATGCTAATCAGTAAATAGGACTTGCCAAGTTATGAAACTGTGGGGAGAATAAGGGAAAAGAATAATTTGGAACAGCAAAAATCAGAGTAGAACAAATATTCAAATTATTGGGAGATTTATTCAAGCCAGAAATCACAGTTTCACTGGTGCTTTACCTGTAACATGCTCTGTGCTCATTTCAATGTTATTCTCTTTGCAGTAGAACCACAACCCCAGAGTCTACATAAGCAAGCTGTCGGTCCAGCAGATCTGGGAGGGTTTTGTACGCAGGCTGGCAGCAAACTTTGCATCTAATGTTTACAGGGAGAGAAAAAAAGTAAAAGCATCTGTTTTTAGGAAGCTTCAGCACTTCCATTTTTGAAGGGAGTCCTCCTGGTTGGTTCCCAACCTGCATCACGAGGTTGGCAGTCTGGATGCTTGGCTGTTCCCAAATCCTACTGGCGGGAATGAAACTCACTCCTTCCACCTCCTGCCTACAAAGACCCCAACAACTCCCGTTGTAGCCACTGACCTTAGCCTTAGATTTCAAAATCTCAGTGACCCAGAGGAATTACTGAAGTAAATAAATAAAATAAAACACATGCCCTTAAACTGCAGAAGGCATGAAGTATACTCCCTTGAAACCATGCACATATTTGTTCCTGCCCAAATGGAGGTTTATGGATATAGGGATGTGCTTTTGAGCTCTTCTTCATATTTGTCTTGTCTGTGATTTGTTTGAAGGAATTGTAAAAATACAGATCTCCCAGGGCACTTCTTGTAAGTTGTAATGAAAGCTTGGTTCATCCTAGCCGTTCGACGAGTCCAGCACAGATTGCATTACTTCAAACCTTGGTCTGGGGACTCGAAGAAAGAAACAGTAATTGCATGTCCTTTCCAAGAATACTAAAAAACATATAAATACTAACCAAGTGCAATCTAGCGTTTTCTTTTGTCATATGCCACATATTCCATTAGACAGCACTCAGGTCCCGTGTCTTATTTGGGCGGTTTCTTTCTGTGAAAGGCAGGTGGAATTGGAAAACTGGAGGTCAGTTACCCAGATGACGCAGACAATATTTTCTGCTCTTTTTGGCAAACAAACAAAAAGGTTTTTTTATATGAAAGAATACTATAATGAAAGATATTCAAGAGGCACACTAGTAAAACACAGTCCTTTAAGAAAATAAGTGCTTTCACAACCGAAGAGGAAAAGAGGCAGAATTCAGCAGGGTAATAAACACTCCTAAATCTCAGGACAAGTAAGTGACTGCTGCGGATTTATTTTTCCTTTTGTTTTTTAAGAATTGAAGTTCTTTGTATGTAATGGTGATTGCAACTTTAATTTCAGTTCACTTTCCCCTTAGAGATGTTTCCTCTCTCCAAGTCAGCGGTGAAGCTATCTGGGGGAAATTTCCACTGTAAGTGTTACAGATATACAGATATATTTACAGAAAGAATAATAGTTATGCAAAGCTCATGTTAAAGCACCTATGTAGAATCACATGCTTTAGAGTTAAAAAATTAATTCTAGTGCAGCTCCTTGTTTTCAAAGGTGCAAAATGAACAAGTGGAAAAAAATCTGGTCATTAATGACAGCAAAGCTTCCTATGAATGATCACTGTAGCAGACTTCAGGTTTCTAAAGCAGCTGTTGACAAATGACACCAGAAGGTGTCTTTTGGCTAGGAAAGCTGCCCATTTTCATAAAGATTTTGTTCTGAAACCCCTGCAATTATATTATACTGCTCTTGCACCACTCTGTGGAATTTTGCTTTTTATTTCCTACAGCTTCGTGTAGACTCAAGCAGTTTGGCCTCTTTATTAAACATAAGCATCAATCTGTAAAAAGCCTCTTGATTGTCTAGACAACTAGTTGTGAAAGTCAGCTTTGTTTCGTTGACTCTGCGTCCCTGGGGATACGGACACTGCTCCTTCTGTTCTCGTCTGTCAATACTCTTCGGCCAAAATTTTGGATTTTTTTTTTTCCCTCTATCTGCCAATTATTGTTTTGGAATCTAACTGAAAAATGTTTCAGTGCTGTTTCTTAATACTTCTTCTTTTTTAATAAATAAATGCCAGCAGCCTGGAGCTTATGAGCAGCCCTACAGTAATAAAAGGATGTACACAGCAGGCAGTACTCAATTTGCAAAAGAAAAACAGATTAACATTTCAGGTTTCTGAGGGCTTTTTGTCAACAACAGTACATTTAAAACCATCAATCTAGTAGTAATTGCATTATCAGTGCATTCTCGGCTGATTCTTTGGCTGATTCCCTTAATATCATGGAATGGAGAAGTAGCTATGGGAAGTCTTTTTAATATATATAAAAAGTGAAAGCCTGGTAACAGTCAAGTTGATTTGACTGTATATAATTCCCATTTTTGGGACTGGAATGAAGCGAATACAAGGGTAATGGTAGGAGACTGAACACCCACAGCCAGGCCTTCAACAGCCACAAAACCTGGTACCAAGTCCTATTCCTGGGCACTTTGACAGAAAGTACATTATAAGCTGACAATGAAAAAGAGCACTTTAAAAAAAAAAAAAAAAACCCTCAGCAGAGACTTTAAGAAAACACCATGGGAGTGTCATTTCACGGTTTCTTTAACAGATGCTCACCAGCCACTTTTCAGGTATAATACCGCTGATTGCATCCGTGCAACGAACAACATGGAAGGAGACGTTGCTCTCCTTCTCCAAATTCTCTACGAGTCTTTGAGAGCTATCAGAAACCGTGTTAGAAATACCCTGAATGCGGGAGATAATCAGCTCCTGGGAGCCTGCTGCTCCTGAATACCCTCACTGAGCGCCTTCCCCACCCAGCTCCCAGCTGTGCCGGGGGATGGCTGGGTGCAGCTCTTCCCTTTGGAGAGGTTTCATTTTGTACAAATAATTACTGTGAATTACAGAAAGGCTGGTTCCACACTGGACTGGGCAAAAGCTTGAGCATTTTCTCACTTCCTTCTTACATAGTTGTCGAACTGCTGGGTTTTTAGCTATGCTAGTCATCCCCTCTGGGTGCCTCTCACCTGATGAAGAATACATGCTTCTTTTTAAAATTTCAGCTACTTTTGTAGTACACAAAAATAATCTTGAGTCTGATTTTATGCTAATTCACATAGACACTTCTGATAATTTTGTCTTATGTATATTTATTAGGGTTTTTTTTTCTTCTAACATCATTAGATTTGTTTTGAATGCAAAGGTCAGTTCCTACACCGTATAAATCAATGTAACTACATTGATTTCAAGGATTGCAATGTCTTTCATTAATTCCTATTGCCAGGGATACTGTAGTTGTCTCTGGGGAAGAAGATATATATATTTTTATGCATTTTGATTTAAATCACAAAGAAAAAAGAAACTTCTGTGAAGAATTTAGTTCTGTAGCATGCCATTAGCCATGCAATTAAGGCCTAGTGGTGTTAAATAATCGATACAACAGAATCTTAGCCAGACACCTCCAAAGATTTCTTTAAGTCCTTCCCCTATGCAGTTCCCACTTTATCTTCATAAAGCAGAGCCCTGATTCTTGCACAGGAGACCCCACCATCTCTTTTTGTCTTACTAAGAAAAGTGTGGTTTTCTTATTTGGATGTACTCCATTAGCAACCTAAAGCTCACATTCCCAGGTAAGACAACCCAAGTGATGGTCTTACTCCTTCAGATTCAATCACTCCAAAATAAATTCCAGTTGCTCATCTAATTATATTTCCCTGCTTTTATTGGTCTTTTTGTGACAGGGGTAGTTGCATGCTTTCTTTGAGCTGTAAATTAAATATATATATGGAGACAGAGGAAGAGCATTAAAATTATGCAAAATGTTTCAATGTTAAATGGGAAATTATGTCTTTAAAAATCGTTTCTGGTGTATAGGTGTATCTGTGGTTATACATACATCTTTTCCCACTTTACAGGGAGTTTCCAGTGTGTACACTTCTGTAGCTTCTCTTCCGTGCATGCAAAAAGCAGCTTCACATGAAACTGATAATTCTCTCCAGGGACAGAGAAGCAT
>NW_009226360.1:58558-93889 GCF_000690835.1 Fulmarus glacialis | reverse complement strand
CTGCTGAACTTGAGGGATGCCAAACAATGATGTCAGGTTTGCCACATGCTGATAATGACATCCATGCCTGGTGCACAGATAAAGCAGTAAGAACACCTGGCCGATGCCTTCCTCTGCAAACCAACATTTTCTCTTGGTTTTGTGTGATAAGAAGGCATCAGTGCTGGTGGTTGAAAAATGCTTAAGAAAATGAGGTGCTGCACTTGATAAAAACAGCCCTTCACAGGTCTGTGGGCTGGGTGCGTGGTGGAGAAGAAGAGGAAGTTCAGAACCTTAAGAAATGTTTTAGATACTTTTTAAATGTTAAATGTAGCATATATGCACTTCCTCCTTCCATACCGATTGACCGTCGGTGCAGCTGCGGTTGGCACTCTGTTAGTTGGGACGTCTCCCAGCACATCCCTCTCCTGAGCCTCCAGACACATGGGTAAGGCAAACGGATAGCAGCCACAGACCAAAAGAGTTTCTGAGCCTCATATTTGAATGGAGGAAGTAAGGTAATGAAAAGGAAACCATAATCTGGCCCTAAATTAATTACTTTCACAACACATGGCATTAAAAAAATGTATTCCAGTAGGTAGATGGCTGTGCAGCTATATCCTGGAATAGGTCTTTGGTTCTTCTGTCTCCCGTTTACACTCCCCACAGCCCCTTTGTAGCTTTGCATTGCTGCAGCACTTTGCAACTCCAGTAACTTGACTGCAGTACCTGCAGGTCCCAGTGCAGCACTGGCAACGTTGCCTCTCTGCCGTGACTGGAACGATAACCACAAAGCCTGAGCTTGACAAGTCATTGAACTAACTCTCTCCCCGCTTAGTGCAGTCCTCCTTCCTTGTGGCAAACAACAGTGGAATCATGAGACGTGACAGGAGACCAAGATAAGGAACCTCAGGCCACCACAGAGCCTTGGGTTCTCTAGTTTGGGAAAGTATTTTTCTTTTTTTTTTTTTCTACCCATGTCTATGTTTACACATATATGATGTAACATCAGTTGGCATGGTGACAATCCCATGTGAAGAGGCATTACTGTCCCTTGAATTCAATGAATCAACTTCGCACAGGGAAGAAAACTTGTTTTGATCTAGTTTGCTCTGTTTGGGTCCACATTTTCAGTCCCTGGAGCTAAAACTGGTAAGTGACTCAGTTGTCAGTAATCTTTGAATTGGAGAACTGGGCCCATCAGAAAGTTTTCCGCCTCCAGTGCTTTCTCTAGGAAAACTGGACTGTGGTTCTGGGAGTGCTGGAGAGAGAAAACTATTGGATTAAGGTTGCACAAAGAATAGTCAACACCAAGAGCCTAAGTTGCTATTCATTTTTCCTTTAGTACCTTTAACCTCAGGATAATAATTAGAACCATAATGTGGACATTAATTATCACAACACACATAAAGATCTAAATAACCCCATTAATTAGATGTATTTTACAGCATGCCTCATACCAGTTCCTAACGAAAGGGTAGGCAAGGTAATTCTCCAGTGGTTCTGTCCCTGCAATCTAAACCGTGTTTCCCAGATCTCTGTGCTGGAAATTTAGCCTAACGTTTTTGGCAGTCTTCTGGCAACTTTTAAATCTTTACAGGTGTTATTATTGAGGTGCCAGTTGTCATGGAGAACAAGATAATATTTCATGACATAAAAATACCCCGTAATCATTTCAGATGGTTGATGATATTGCTGCTAGGCATAGTCGAACTCTTCTTCACATCACTGAAGATGAGGCTTTCCCTCTGCTCCACGTAGGCCAGATATAATCCCTTCTGATTAGAGCCTTTTCTCTTTGATGCTCCCCTTTGTCATCCGCACACTGGGAAAATTGGTCTGTATTGAGTTACATGCTTTGTGTCGTTTGCGTAGTTGTCTTTTTTAACCTGGAAGCAAAGCTGTCTGTGCCTGAGCAGCGATAGGATTCTGACTTCTAGTAAATCTTTGATTAATGAAGCTCAGGTAAACAGATTAGTCATTAACCTTTGCTTCTCATGATAAGATTACTTATTGATGTAGAGTAGTTATGCTGCTCCCATGCTGCCAAGGATGGGAATCTTGCTTTCCTTCAGACTTCAAGAATCTTCCCACCATCTAACGAGACCTCCCTTTTAGGATGGGGATATTAGAGAGCTGCTGCCTCTGCAGGGAGTCACTGATTTCCTATGGGATCTCATTGCATCCAGGGCACTTAAATGCAAACATTAACAGGCACTGCCCAATAGTAGACTGTCCTATTCGTATTCTTGCTTTATATTTTTGCTAGACAGCTGTCAGTGAGGGCAACTCAGCTGAGACAGAGGGGAAATACACACAAAGCGAGCCAAATTTGAAAAAAAAGGTACACTGTGAAGCCATGACTGTGCAGGACAATTGCTTAAACCCTTGACAAAGGCCAAATCTTTGGTGACAGACCAGGAAATCATTGCAAAATATTCATGTCTGTTGACAAACAGAAGGGTGCTTTAAATCCATTTAAAAGTGGCTTAATTCTAGGCTCTATATCTGCTGTACAGGTCTCCCAGGATGGGCAAAAGCAAGCGAGCTGAGGGCAACAAGAGAACCAGGGACAAATAGTCTTTTATCCCTGCCAGCTCCACCTGGTCTTTTTACTTGTAGTCATGCTACTAATGGCCTCTGTGAAGGAAATGGTCTTCCAATATTGTGCAAGGAGAGTCATAGATTCAGCCGTTGAACAGAAAACTGCCGAGCACTCCTTTGTGACCTTCACTGCAGTGCTGCTCCTCTGGGAAGGGTTTGCACCCTCCCTGACTCCCAGAGCTAGCTCCGCTGGTCTCATGGGTGCAGAGATTCATCTACCAGAGGAATTGAGCTAGATCCAGAAGAGGGTCTTGTCTTTACATGACCTGCAAATTTAAATGTGGGAAGGTTATGTAGGACTAAGAACAGAAGTGGCCTATGCCTACCTGCAGTCTACAAAAGCAGAGAGGGAATTCAAATTACACACTGATCTAATTCATTGATCTCTAATATAATGGATGCTATTAATCTGCAGACATTTACACTGAAGTCTTGAATGCAAAGAATTACAAACAGAATAGATAGCTGAAGCTTCATGTTTTCTAGCTGATCAGCAGACTGAGCTTCATGTTTGCATGCTTAGTTTTGCATCTTATAAACCCGTGTCTTCACTCCCATTTTCAGTCCCTTGATCCTCTGTGCACACAGCTATTAGCAGATGGAAATCTAGCAACCTGATCTGTAGGCCCAGTTGGGTAATCAAACATTTAATTGCTAACAATTATCCATTAATGCTTATAAATTAGGTTGCCAAACTACTTCTACAGACTACAAATATTTGCATCCAGACTTGTCTGCAAAAACTGAAGATGCATGTGAAAAGCTATACCGCAATGACCAACGCTGCCATTTTCATCTGGATTCTTCAGACTGAAACAAAAAATGCAAAAATTTGCTGCATTAGAAAAGTTAGCAGAAAATTAGAAGTTGAACTTGAGGGAATCGTGAAAATTGGGTCCTAAGTCAAATTCCAAGCCTCCTTGATTTCTCTCTTACTAAGAATCTTCCTCCTTTTCACCCTTCTGTCTTACTTCTTCCTCTGGACTTCCTAGAACCTTGATTAAACATTTGCCTCAACACTAGGAATATATAATGGTCCAGAGGGCTTATTTTATTCTGAATTACTTCCTGGTATTAATCACGATTTTTTAAGACCTGTCATGCATCTAGAAATGCTTGTTTATTAAAATAAAGTATAACAACAAGATTTCAGGTAACACTTCAGAGATGAACACGTGCTTTCTACTAACACTCCTAACTAGGAGAGACTGTAACCCTCTCCAGCAAGAACGAACTACATTGCTATGCAGAAAATGTACATCTATTCTATATAAAAGGGTTCCAGTTCCCATCCTGTTAAGTAAGTTTTGCCTTTTTATAATTGGTTGCTTTCTACTGTCTGGTTTATTAAAGCGATTATCTTGCCCATGTGACCTCTCTATTTTCTCGCAAGGGAAATGTTGGAGTGGTATTGCAAGCATTGGGACTTCAAGGCTACATTTAAATTAGTAAATTCAAACTTGTCTGGAAGCGTTCCCAGGACTACAACAAAACTGTTCATACAGTGAACTGCGAAGCTGTTCTCTGGCATGAATTTGGCCCTTTCCAACTCCTTTTTTCCCTGAACGGTTCATGGGCATAGCCTGGCTGAGGGACCGGTCCCAGAGACAGTGCACATGCAACTCCCACTTCTTTGGAGGATAAATAAGTTTACTAGCATAGATGCTGGCCATTGTCCACCAGCTGGCTTTGGTGCTTATTCCTGGGTGCATTTTATTTACCTGACGAGGCAGAACCAAAACCTCTTGAACTTAGTACCCAGGCAAACAATTTTCTTTGCAGAATCACAGTGATTCGAGGCAAATGTTGCACATGGCGGGGACCAGAATTAGCCACTATCATGTACACTAAAAGGTGATGCATATGCAAAATTAGTCTCCCAGACACAATCCTGGGTACATACCAGTTGGGTCAGCAAAAGCTGAGCGTAATAAAGACGGGGGAAGCAAGGCCCTCAGCTGAAGACTAATGTCTCTTGTTGCAGTATCAGGCTCAAATACTCTGCCAAGGAAATAGTGCCAGAGGAACTGCAGAAAGAAGAAGGTGTGATGATTTAATGGGGTTTTAGTAAAATATGATTTTTTTTTTTTAATTTGCCTGAGTGTTTTACTCTTTTTAAGTAACTCTGAAGGGATCATCTAATTCTATAGATAAGCCATATATAGTCACCAGCCCAACACACTGTGGCCAAATTAATTGAAATGGCTGCTGAACACAACAGTTCCTTTTACTGGGAATACAAGAAGTTGTTCAAGGACTACATACTTTCTCTCTTTCTCTCTCTTTTTTTCTCCCTCCCCTGGGTGTCTCTCTCCTCTTTTTTCCACCTTTTTTCCTCTTCCTTGATGCCCAAGATGGTTCCATTAGTCTTGCAAATATTAATTCTCAATGCAAACAGAATGTGTCAGGTACAGGAGGATGTAAATGGAAAATTAATTGAGGAGCAACATGTAGACTCGTGTTATACGATGTCCTCAGCATGCATACTCAAGCAGAAGCCAGACATTGACTTGCTGCCCCTCAAAAACCCTCCCACACATGGAACACAAGGCTGGGCTGCTGGAGACAGGAGACGTGCACACTAGCTTTTTAAATAGTGCCTGATAATCAATTATTCTTTTTTTGGTTTTGTTGTTACAGGTTCACTATTACATAGTAGGGCTGACTGCATAGCCAGAACAGAGCCATTGCCCTTCACTTGCTCAGGGCCTGACCCAAACACCGCCCCAGGAGAGCCATGAAGCAAGGCTTTTTCACGGTCCTCTTTATAAGGCAATCAGTCCCGCAGTGAAGGTCAGGCTATCTGCAGCTAGAAAGTTGCTTTTAACCTGCTCTGGTCAGTAGTGGTCAAAAAACATTATTGACCGCTGTTCATTCCTGTGCGTAGGAGATGGTTGTCATTTTTGGAGCTTCTTGCCGATCTTTGACAATGCAGAGCACATAAATTGATTGATGAATTTTACTGCTTTATCTGTTTCATAAATTGTCCACAGATTATGATGCTGTTCAAATAATTTACTACAGATGCTTTTTGAAAAAAGAAATTTCTTGAACAGTTCACAGCAATTATTTGCAATCTATGTTATTTTGACTCGACTCTATTGATGACATAGTGATTTTTTTTGGCTCATTGATTAGAAGAGTTTTACATTTCTGGATTATTATATTTGTAGGTAAGAATTCAGAATTTGGTTTCAGTTAATAGACTTTCAGTCCTGAAGAGATAGGCTTAAAACTGAAAGAGGGTAGATTTAGATAAGATATCAGGAAGAACTTCTTCACTCGGAGCGTGGTGAGGCACTGGAACAGGTTGTCCAGAAAAGTTGTGGATGCCCCATCCCTGGAAGTGTTCAAGGCCAGGGTCGATGGGGCTTTGAGCAACCTGGGCTAGTGGAAGATGTCCCTACCCATGGCAGGGGGGTTGGAACTAGGTGATCTTTAAGGTCCCTTCCAACCCAAACCATTCTGTGATGATTCTATGACAGTTCACTCCCTCTATCTCCTTGGACGGCACAGGCCAGAGGTTTCAGGCAGTTCTTTCCCCCCATACTTTGATGTATGAGTACATTTGACAAAGCGTTATCTCCTAGAAAATTATTCAGTCTTTCTTTCAAGCCATATAGAATTCTCCTGCTTTCAATAAAAACCCCAGATGTTCCCGTGACTTCCCCCTCATTAAAATAATTTGTTACAGTATTCCTGGGAAACTAATAGAAGTAGCTGAGAATACGAGCAGAATTTGTGATGAATTTTCACACACCTTTTAATATTTTCCTAGCAAAAGTTTCAAACTTACCGGTGGAGGTTTGGGTTGTTGCTGCTCACTTTTATCCAGACTCATTATACCTGGTTTAGTGACATCATCAGTCTAGACCCTTTCTCTGGTCAATGGAGAAAAATAAGCTATCCCAGGTGGATTGCACCTTCCAAGGCTGGTCTCTCTATTGACTGCAATAGGATGCTAGAACAACTGGTGCATACCTTAAGTACCCCAACTAGATATTTAAATTTAGGTGGGAAATGCCCTAGCTCTACTTGCTCGTCCTTAGGGTTGGTTCTTGGAGAGAAGGGATGGGGCACGATGCTGGAATCGCACAAGGAAATCTATCACGCTTCCCTCTCTAGCAATTCTTGCTGGTCTTTTCTGGTAGCATTGAGGTTTGTTTTAAAGAATGCATCAGGCTCAAGGTTTTTTCCACTCTTGCTGAGATTATGCTAACTCTATTTCTTAGCCTTATCATCAGCACCCTGAGTCTCTTTTTACTTACCAGGGAAAGAAAGAGGCCAGATCTTTGACATGCACAATATTAACTTTCTAAATCCTACTTTGTTTCAGGATTTACTTGACTAGATAATTTCTATTTATTTTGGACACATTCTGAAATCATGTCTATACAGATTTCTGGAGGACAGGACAGCTGATACAAAAGATTTTGCTTTTTTCTCTTAACCTCCCCCTGATCACCACAGATGACAGTCTTTCTGAGACAACTTTGCCTTTTTTCACATTTCCATTTTCACTCTTCCCCTTAACACAGTTTCTCTGCACTCAGCAGCCTGCAAGCAGTGCTGTAAAGTCTTCCAGTAAATGTCTCATTTAAAGAGTGAGGAAGCCTGAATTAAATAGGGCAGGGAGTCTTGCTGGCCCAAGTTAATGGAGATGTCTTTTAGCGAGATGTCAGCTTTAGACAGTTCAGCTCTGCCAGTATCGTGACAAACCTTCCCCCCCACAGTTTATGAACAATGATCTGCTACGAAGGTGTGTGACGGCCTTTGGATTGGGCTGTGGCTCATTTATAGATGTTTTCTCTTAATTCAGGGCCACAGCTTATTACCTCGTATAAGTGAATGAGAACAACAAGAAAACTGAGTCCTGGAACCAGGACTGGCTGTCTTTGGCTCAAAGGCACATTAGAAACCGCATCATCTTGGTCCAGTCTTGTTAATAAATCATGTTATATCCTGCAAACAGTGGAAAATATGGATGTGTCTACATGATATCTGTAGAAGACAATCTGACAAGTCTGGAATATGAAATAATTCTGATTAGTGTAACTGAAGCCAGAATTTGGTACAATGTTGTCCAGTAGCTGGAAATTTCATGATCATAATGGTGGTCCTCTCCAGTCTTTAGGGAAAAAGCATCCAGTAGTGGAAGATGATGTACTGGTAATGATGCATTGCAATTATAAGGTTGGAGCTCTTAAAAATTAGCATTGCTCTTGAAGGTTCCACAATCGTGCCAGCTATGGAGCAATCACAATCGTTAGGGTAATGAACAATTTTTCTTGGGTGGTATCTGCCATCGCTTGGCAATTTCATAAATGGGAACATTTCAGAAGTGACAAAACTTCCATCCTTGCTGAAAAAAAAAAAAAGTTAATTAAACTCAAGCTTTCTTGTACACACTCTCAGAGCATCAGTACACACAAAAAGTTTCGCTACTTATGCTTTTTTTGGTACAGCAAGCCATCTTGTGTTTTCACATATACTTCCAACACTGGAAGTTTCCTCATTTTGACAAAATATGTTCCCTATATTTTTAGAGCTGCATTAAAACTTCATTGCTGAGGAGAGGAGACAGGGCGGTCGCACAGCCGCTCCCCGCTATGCGATGCAGAGCAAATGCCAGAAGTGCTGCAGCTCATGGGACAGCGACAGTGCCCTTTGGTTCCTGGCCCCTGCCCCCCAATTCTCCCTTCCTCCCTGTGCCTGACCTCTTGCACCAGGAAACCTGCCCTTGGTTTGCAGATTGTTCTGCTGCTATCCTGCCTGAGAAACAAACAAACAAACAGAAACTCCCATCTGTGCAGAGAAGATACTGTTAATATATAAACACGAGGATCAGAAAAACTAGTGAGAGTGCAAACAAGGGCAAGAACATGTTTGCAGTGTGTTCAGGATGGATTGCCCAACACAGAGGGAAGCAAAACACGAAAGTTACACTTCCACCAGACAACATGAGTGACTTGTCAAAAAAAGAGGTTTAAAGGCTACACTTGCTTTCCTTCACCTGCCCCTCTCTTTTCCCCCGCCTGCTTTCCTCTTGTCCAGTAAATAGGTTGCCATTAAATCTTCCTAAATAGGAAAGAAATGCTACACTTACACATTTCTCAAAAAAGTAAAGAGATGTCAAATGAAAAAAGAGGATGGCTTTGCAGAGGATAAGCACAGAGGAGGAAGAGCTTCCCAAGCCTGGGCTGTACACCGCAGGGTACAGTTCACATCCACGAGATGGTTCAGGACTTTTCACCTGGAGGCGATGGCTCACACTGCACTGAGCACTGGGCAGGGTAATGCCCAGTATCTTCCTCACCAGGTTTCATCAGAGAAGCAGGACTAACCGACATCCCCATCCATCACTGTATTCTTGAAAAGAACGGGTTAATAGTTCACAAAAATCAATAAGAGATTGCTGTGACGGGAGAGCCATCCTGGAATAAGAGAGTGTTTTTTCCTGCCAGCAATACCCTCACATTTACTAAGAGAGCAGAAGCTGCGATATCTAATTCTGACTCAAAGTCTAGCATCCTCCACCTCCTCTGCTGGTTACCAAGCAGTTACTTTTCTATCGAGGCTGTAGCTGATGGTGATGTTAAACCAAAGAGCCAGGACTGTCCTTGCGTCCTGGGCACACGCAATGGAGAGCACAGCAGGGTCCACGCTCCCTGGCTGAATTTCCTCAGTGTTTCCACCCAGCAACAACCCATGCAGCTGATTGCTGCAGAGACTCCTGGATGTTGAAACGCACCCAGTCTCTTAGGGCTTCCCCCTTGCATAATCTTTTCCTGCTTGTTCTTTTCACTCCTCATCTTTTCCTGCCTGTTTTGTTTTGTTTTGTTTTGTTTTTTTCTCAAATGATCTCACTAGAATATACAGTGACCAGTACTCTTTAGATCTATCAAAAAGGCCGTAGACATGGTTTATATCCTCACTTCCCATTTCAGACTGCTTCGGGAGCCAATTTTTTAAGACTGTCAGAGCAGCGTCCCACAGGTGATCAGGGTTCAAAGCTCCTTGAGATGGTCAGTTGGTCATTCAGGAGTCGCATGAGCTTTTGCAGTTAAAGAACATTGTTACAGCAAGAAAGCAGGATTAAGACCTGACACCTCTGCTTGAAGCTTGACCCAGCAACTTTGAACCCACTGACAAAGCCTCCTGATGCGCCTGCCTGGGATCATCGCCTTTGCTCCAGCCCAGCCCTTGGCTCCAGCACCGCTCGCTCCAGTGCACACAGGAGGCTTTCACCGGGGAACAACAATAATGGAAACAACATAACATCGTATTAACAACACATATGCAAATATACACTTTTGGCTATACTGTTCTGTTGGGCTGCTTTTACCATAGATCTAATCTCTTCACCTTTGGCATTGAAAATGTGTTTTAATTAACCCACCAGCAAAACATTAGACTGAGACAGTCTGATCATTTTTAACTTTATTTTCCTGAATGAAAACAATGCTGGCCAAATTTACTGTACACTGTCACCTTAATTACCTGTCTTAGACAATCCCTTTCCTACTCACTTGCAGTTTATCACAGTATAACACAAAAACTCTTCCTCTAAAAAAAACTTTAAATGCTTCTGAGATTCAAACCGTAGATTGCTTGTGCAGCTATAATCTTAAAAAACATCTGCTACATTTGTGTGGTAAAGGAAGTCTCTTTAGAATACAGCCTTTGATTTCTATAAAAGACAAATCAGGCCACATGTTTTTGTTTTGAATGCTTCTCATCACAAGAGGAAATTTTCTGCAGCTTGGAATTTTGAAGGCATGAAAAATGTATTTATTTTTTTAAACAAAGAGCGTACATAGGAACATCAACAAAACTCATCGGAAGTGTTAAAAACCATTTCTCTATCATCTTTAAAGAAACACTAACGACTGCCTGACCCACATTTTGATCTACCTTTCTGTCTTAAATTTATCTGGGTCATATCGTGTCCTTGATCCAGGCGTATAACTCCCACTGACATCTCAGACCTTAGGAGGTTCACCCGTCATTAGTTCTGAAGCTGCTAATAGCCCAGACTAGCAGAAGATTAGGAGGTTTCACTGGGCTTTTTTTATTCGTCTCTCAGAGAAAGTGCGTTGATAGCAGTGGTTTGACAAACTGGGTTTGACACCAGTGTATGAATCAATGGAACCTTGTGGCCTAGAGAGTCCAGAACAGATTATTTTTGCCTGATTCTGAAGTAGTTATTTTTTAAGAAACTATTCAAAAATAAAGCTTCTGGTTTTTCATGGGGAACACTTCATTTTAGATTTTAAAACTGTTTTGTTGCTGCCCATTTCTTCCACCTACATCTCCTCTCTCTTCTTCACATAGAAATGCCTATGCCAATCTTTTTCAAAACCAACCACACCTGTAGAGGATCATCTTTTATACTCACCAACCACCCAAATGCTTCATACTCTGGCTCTCTTCTCTGCTCCTTTCCCCCAGAAACCGATGAGAAGCTTTCAGCTAAAATGGCCCCTGTTGTCCCCCAACCACTGCAAACCAAGGGTCAAATCCTGCTTAACGTGGGCTCTTACTCCTCATTGTGGAAGCACGTGGTTCGATGCTTCCCTCGTTCAGGGCAGGACAAGTCCGCACCTTCCTGCTGCAAGCCCGGGGCAGGACGGGAGCAGCAGGGACGTGTTGCAGGAGCATGGCTCAGCTCCACGAGCCGGTTAGATCAGAAGCACATCTAGAGCAGTGCAGCTCTAAAACACAATCTCTATTGCCTTTCACTGATGGAAGATGAGTGAAATGAACAGCCAGTATCTCCCCTTTGATGAGCTTCTGATTACCAAGATTATTTTTATTTTTGCATGCTAGAGATATATTTTTGCCATGATTTGAAATGCAAAAGCTAGTGTTCTGCAAAATGAAGACACTGATACAGAAAAATAATTACGATTAAATTTTAAAAACTCATATCACCAACCTCATAGCAAATCCCTTACATTTTTGGAGGTCTGGCAAGCAGGTATGACTAAAAAGTGTCCTGCTGATAGCAGCTGTGACCTGGAGCACATCCTTTTAAGTGATAACTGCTGTCAAAGTGAGGAGACAAGCAACGAGGGCAAAAAGGCACTTCAGTTGTAGCGGCTTGCATAGTTCTCATATAATTTGTATTTTCACTCAGTGGAAATACTTCATTAACTGTCAATTATTTTTGTTTTCTGGAGGAATTGTTTTCAGTTCGTTCATTTTTCTTATAGTCACTCAGTGTTAAGCAGGCTTTCACTCATCCCATGTTTTAATGCCAAAGATGTTTCAAAATTCATATATACAAGCCCCTGTCAACCTTAGGTCTTGTCCAGAGCTCCCTGCAGTCAACACAAAGATACCAGTCACCTCCAGTCTGTTTAGGGCCCACCTGTTTGCGACCTGCGCCTGTGGCTCTCTGCTTTTCTTGCTAAGCCTCTAATCAGATTCAGCTTTAATATTCTGTGAAATACAGTATCCTTCTAAAAGGAGAGTGGACTCTGTTTCATCTGAAGATTTACTGCGAAAGGGGATTATCGTCCTTTTGCACGTGGAATGGAGAAAGTCCGTGGAGGTAAATTTTGAAAGGTGGGGAGGCTTTGTCATGCACTGATCACGCATGTCTCTGACAGAGGTATCGGGCCTTAAGCAGCATGTACAATGGATCAGAGCTCTCCCTGAGCTCCCCCCACCCTATTTTCCCTGTAGAAATCCTTATCCAGTCAACAAACCAAGTTCCTCCACTCCATGTTCCCCGTGCATTTGTAAGAGAGAGCACAGTGCAAATGCACGTTGGAGTCTGCTGGTAAATAATGGCAGATGTTTTTCATTACAGCAAAGGAGCCTCTTGTGCAATTAGAGAGAGAGCTTTAAAAAAAATTTTTGCACAGAATAACTGTGTATTTACATAGTTGTGAAATTGCTTTTCTGATAGAGAATCAGATTTGCAAAACACTTGGCGCATTTTTTTTTCTCTAATCATGTCTTCCTCTTGCTCTCAGATGCAGTATTCCTTGTAAACAACTGTCTCCTCTCCTTAGTACCCTCATCTGTATCATGCATGGAAAAGAGATCCCGGACTAGTTATCATTCAAGCATTTGTCTGAAGTCTACAGGAATGCACGGAAGGATTCCCAGAGGATTCAGCGAATTTTGGATTGGGTACTGAGCTCTGGGTGCACTGCACACACTGAGTAATCAACCTGCTCTACTCTGCCAGGTTTCATCTTTGATTAATGAATGCGCAATTTAACAAAGACTCACAAAACCTTTCAAGTGCACCAGAGCTCATTTTTGACCAAAGTTTTCACTGTTTCACACAATTTCTGTAGAAACATCCTGAAAAATTGGGGCTTTACTTGAAGCTATGAGAGCTGGGGTGTACTCTGAGTTCAAAACTAAAATTTATGGACGGAGGGGAAGCCAAGCCCTGAACTGACTCTTGAGCTGAATTTGAGAGTCATACAACTGCCTTCTCTTCTGATGTTTCCTACTCGGTTTCAGCCCGTTCAGAAGTTCAAGGAATTCAGGGAAGTTCAGGCATGCATTTCACTTTTATTGAGGCAGAAATATTAGCTATGTTAAAACAGCAAGCAATCAGGACTCTGCTTTGCTATGAATCTAGATCACTTTCAAAAACTCTGTCCAGATTTGGGGAAAATTCAGACACATTCACACAATGCCATTGTAGTTAGACTTTCAGCTTTTCTCTTCAGTTATGACAGTGGGTTATAATGTATTTAACCTTTTTAAATATAAGTAATCTTGCTTCTCAACCATAAAGCAAGTGTGAGGGTGCGTTGACTGTCTGGGTATCACTACAGGATTAAAAAGAGGGAGGAAGGTTTCTGCAGTCCCTCACATCGGATGAAGTCTGACCTTTGTCTCCTGCGTTCAGAGATGGCGAGGGCAAGAGCAGCTCTTTTCCAAAGAGCTCAGCTCCCAGTAGTTCCCATTATAACACCATGACTCAGCACCTAACATGTGATCTCTGCCCCCGACACAAGCAGGGTGAAGAAATAAAGAAATATCCAATGACCCTTGGAGCAACGTGTCTTGCTGACGGTTAATTTGCCAACAGCACTTGGTGGCTTTGTATATTAATTAAGTAGTAAATTAATTCATTAATGTTGCCATCTCACAGAGAGCAGAACATACCTTTATTTCATAATGTCTAATTCCATTATCAACAAGCTAAATTCAGCCGTCAGCTTACCTACATGATACCATCGCTGACTTCAACAGATGCCACATGAAAACGTCTCGGGGCAGTTTTTGGCCTGATGTGTTTCATTGTGGTACGGACAGCCATGGGGCTTTTTCATTCCTGTAAGTAAATTTTCCTTCAGAAGCTTGGCAAAGTAAAACCTCAGACACTTTTGGGCTCTTTGCCCAACTTGAGAACAAGGGGCACAAAAAAAGGTTCATTTTTCTCACCAGCTACAAATTTGATTGACATGGAGAGCTGGTCCTATTAAGCTGAGATCTGGCCTGGGTTCAATGTATTTGGAAGCCTAGTTACAAAAGCATTAAAACAACTTTAACAGAGATTTTGTCAACCTATCAAAGACAAATCAAGAGTGATTTCCCTGATGCCTCTGCTGAATTGGGTAAATTTCCTTTATTGACTTCAAGCAGTGCGTGCTGGTAATTTTTCTCTCTGTCTTTTCCTCCAGAGGAATTTGACATGATCAGATCTACTCTGATGTTTCATAATCACATTTTCTTTCCCCTTCCTCTCTCCTCCTTTGCAGGGTGCTTTGAGTGTCGCTACCAGGTACGCGATATGCGTACGTGTTGGTATGTCAGAGACAAAAGACGGGCCAAATTCAGAATTGTGCTTAACCGAAGCTAACTCAGTAGAGTCTCCTTTAATCTAGCCTGCCCTGTGCTTTCTTTGGCTTCTATCACGTAGAGGCCCTCCGAGTGGCATCTATAGGATTGCCCAGGTGGAACAAGCTATTAAGCGTGGCTTTTATGGGTCCTGGAATGGGCTAAAGCCCTTCAGCTTGATGCACGGGATAGAGGAGGAAAAGGACGTGAGCTTAAGTACAACATGGAAGGGGGTATACGTGCGTTGGTATAAATGTCGCCTTCAGGCAATACTAATCAACTGGGGGAAATTTTCCCTTGGGGGAAAATGGACATCATGTGGTTGAGGACAATGCATGTGTAATAAATCTGAGTAGGACTGTGCGAAGGATTCCCTGCAGCACCAGAAAGACTCCTAGGGCCTTGTCTGGGTCCAGAGTTTTCATTTTTATGGCATACTAATTTTTAATTTGCATGGCACACACTTTGCACTGATAATCAGTGATACTTCTGTGGCCCTGAGGAAAGGCAGAGAGACCCACGCATGGGCTGCCAGGCTCACCTTTGGGGGGAGAAACTGTTGCAAGCACAAGAGTACCCCAATGTCCTTGACTGGTTTGCTGGGGTTTGCATGGGTAAAGCTCAGTGTGACAGACACAGCTTGGCATATTCCTTGGAGTTTGCAGTCACATTTGCAAGGATTTTGAATGAAACCAAGTGAGCCTCAGGGGTTTCAATTCTGCAGTGGCACTGGTCCCGGCATAGACTTCAGTGCACAACTCAGCCTTGAAAGAAACTTTGTCCCACACAGTGCAGTGCAAATTTGTTTTTAAAGCCAGCAGCAGTCACTTATAATGATTGTAAGAGCAGAAACAGACTGAGCTCCTCCCATGTAGAGCCTTCTGAGCTCCTTGTGCACGTGCAGAGCTGGCCTGGGGCTTGTTAGCAGGAAAAACATGCAATGGCAGAAGCAAAGGGCCAACAGGTTCAAAGTGCCCAGAGGCACCCCAGGGTGCAAACTGGTGTTGCTCCCACTACAATCCTTTGTCACCAGTCCTGAAGATCAGTCAACCGCAGTGTGGTGCTGCCTTGGATGTCCTGAAGGAGCACCCTCCTGCATGCACCTCCCTTTCCCTTAGCCCGTGGGGCTGCGTGGAGCTGAGGACAGCAGGGCACTGGTTGTCCTTTGCAGCTGCTGCGGGCCAGTACCGACTGTGGCTCCGCTTAGAGCAAGCCTGGTGCACATGTCCTTTGTTCTCTCCCCTTCCCGGAGGAGAAAACCAAAGCTAAGCAAGATTTAAGTGATGTGCTCGAAGTCAGACTGTGATTCAGTGATCAGCTGAGAAAGCAGACGTGCTGTGCTAGCCACTATTCCTGTTTCTTCCAAGTTAATGTGGATGGATTTATTCAACGCATATTTATTTCAGGGTTTCTTTTTCATGACATTTCCTCAATTTCTTGACTTACAGTTTTCATTATTGTGAAATTTGATTACAGAACCAGGCAAAATCGCAGAGCAAGGCATGTTTCCACCATGCAATTTCACTCCAAACTAGCCCCATTTCAGCCTGAGGATTGCATGGAGAGAGGATCGATTCTGAGTTTGCCAAGTGACATAATCACAAAAAATATTCTGATCTTATTTGGATCCCACTGAGAATGTTTCATACACTTGAAATGCCTGCTGATTTTTTTTTTTCCTCTTTTCCTGATGTCCCACATAGTGAAATTGCACGGGAATGAGGGAACACTGCTTCTGGATCCTTGATAATACGAGCTGCTTTGTCCTTTGCTTTCTGTTTCTTTCTCAGTGCATGCTAGCACAGATATTCCCTGATCAGAGCAGGGTATGTAGGATACAGAGATTCTCACAATGTCAAAATGTAGCATGCTGGCCTGGAGCAACTCTTCAATTTTTCACATTTATGTGACAGTATGAAAGTAAGTAAGAGCCATGATTTTATCTTGTGCCCTAGCAGCTAGAATTTACATAAACTTATAGAGATCTTGAAATCACAAATGCAAAGTGAAGTATTGTGTATCATTAAAATAAATCACTGTCACAGAAGCCTAAAACTTAAATAAAAGCTTGCTTTCCAGAATCAGTCTGTCTGGTCACACAATGCAACCAACAAACCGTTTTGCTTTCAGTATTCTGTAGACCATATAAGTTACGTCAATCTCTATTTTTATTCTACAATATCGCATTTAATATCATAGAGTTACCTCCCTTAACTATGTTTAATTTGGCTTTATGTTTGTTTATTTTCTTTGTCATGTCATTTTTTCCTCTTGTTGTTAGTTTTGTTTGGCACTTGTATAATAACACTTTGGAAACATTAACTAATTAACCTTCCTAATACTCCTGGGAGGTACTGTAGGCTACGTAAGCCTTACCCTGCCTCCCACTTCATGATGAAATAGCAGGAGTTGTCTGATTTGCATAAGGATGAAAAGAAAATCATCTGAGCCAAGGCTCAAATCTGGGGATCCTAGTTCGGATTTGTCCCTTTCCCTTTTACACTAGGACTATTTTACAACTGTTTGTTGGTTCGGATTAAGCAGGGGAATGGACAAACTGAGGGGTTGTACCCGCTTCCCTAAGCTCCTTGTCACTTAGTAGGGGCATTTGGGGCATCCCCTAGCCAAACACACAGGCTGCCGTCGCCACCCAACAGCATCCCCACCGCACAAGGGCCAAAATCTTACGCTTGTACAACTGATCCTTTTGGCCGCAGTGTTACGGTAATGCCTAGAAATGCAAATGAGAGCAAGACCTTTTCTGGTGGATACTGTGCAAACCTCTATGAAAAATGGTCCTTATCTTCAACAGCTCACATATGAGCTCTTAGACATATACGTATTCTGTATATGCACCTTCTGGCTGAGAATTTGAACTGTTACTAGCTGTTAGAGAGCTATCATTCAAATATGGCTTGCCCAGAGAGACAGGATTGGAAAAGCAGTCTCTCCAGAGGATAGCTGGAAGGGTAACTACCTTTGTAACTTTACACCTCGGATGTGCAATAGATAGGCTAATATTATCGGAGGGAGGAGTAAGAATAGGGTTAGGTAAGTCAACTCAGTCATAGGGATGAAGGCTACCCCAGGAAGCCAACTCCCGGGAAGCATAGTGGCAGGTATATACCTCAGGAAGGAGGAGGGCTGGTTTGTGCAATGGAGAGTGGGAGAAGCCATGGGAAGAGTGAACCCAGTGAAGGCCCTCCGATGCCCCAGGCACCCTATGCCTTGCCCTGGGGGCTGCGTGGCTCAGAGCAGTGGTGTGGCCGCAGGAACAGGGAGGTCCAGGCACGTGTGGAAGGCTGGGGGGGCTAAGTCCTCTGTAGGAAACCAGCCTGTGGGTAGGGACTGCTCAGCTTTGCGAGAGGGAGAAGGAAATGCACAGCCAGCTGTGCTGAGGGAAGCCAGTCGCACCCCAAGTCGCGTGCTTAGGCAGGCCTTCGCTTCCAACCAAGCCACTTCCACTGCAGGTTTTGCTCCTTGGGATGAACATGTCCTCCCTCTTTTGCAAACTCTTCCAGCGAACTTGTGCGTGAGCATGCATAAACATTTCAGGAGCATCCCTTAGCTGTCAAGTCCTTGGGTCTGATGATCCTCCTACATTTACCTTTGTGCTTACGGTATTACAAACCAGTCAGTGAGAAATGTGAGTGCCCTAGTGCACTGCAGCACCGGGACGGGTTCCCGCAGAGGGTCTCTTACAGCGTAGCTGAAACCAGAAAGGCTGAGAGGAGCAACAGGATGGATTCAGCACGTTTCTCCCAGCATTATAACTGTGGTGGACTGGATAGCCATGCCTATCCAGCAATGAATCACGGCAGTAACCCCGTACATGCTCAAGCATTGCTGCCTCATGTGCCGGCATGCACTTCTTAGATGTTCATGACTGTTTAGATTGCGTCGAGAACAGTGCAGCATGCCGCCCGTTCACTGCTGCAATGCCACTGCCAGGTCTCAGCTCAGCAGTCCCCGGCTCCTCAAACTGGAGTCATTTCTGCATGTGAAGACTGTTGTAAGACTGTTCGCTGGGTCCACCTTTTCCAAACAGGAGGAAGGTGAACTGGGGATCACAGGGGAAAAAAAGGCTTTTGATGGAATATACACATGTGTATAAGTGGAATACACAGCTGTATAATGGAAAAGCACAGTTTGAAATGTTTGTGAAATAGGCCAGTGGTGGGCTGAAATGTCAGCACTTCTCTCCTTTTATGTGGTAGTAGAATAAGATTAAATTCCCCTTAAAGGCTTCTGCCTTATTAGAATCATCTCTCATAACATTTTTAGAGTATTGTGTGGAATCCACTTAAATGAATCCCCATGAAATGAAGAGAGCTGTTAGAATAATCTGGCTGTGGTGCAGAAGGCTCTGCCTTGCACAGCAAGGTTTTGCTGTGTGCTTGCAGAGGGAGAGCAGGCACCAGCTTCCCAGCTATTCATATTTAAGCATCTCAAAAGGCACCGAGATACCTGCAACAATATTGTATCGTACTGGTATTTGAGCAAGGAGAGAAAGAGCTTTGAATAATTAAAATCAATTAAAAGGCTAAAGGCTAGGGATTCTTCTTGTCTTCTGAGAACACTTTACAGCAGTGGGTAAATGTTTTCTTGCCTTTCCCAATAATTATCTCTCTCAAACACACCTACCCACACACAGTCTTGTGCAGCCACAGTCTCTTCTGGTTTAGATTTTAGAAGATCTCAAGGTCGGTTATGCGAGCGCTTAGCACCCGCAGCTGAAGCCCCGCACGCAGCCCAGATGGTGGGTTCCCGGGGAAGTCGGCTCCAGCTGCCACAACCTGGGCACTGCTGAAGACCAAAATCTGCTCTCGCAAGTCCGTGCATTAAAGTCCTTCTGGAAATATGTAGCTGCTAGCTGAGCTGGGCTGCAAGTGCCAAAAAAAAAAAAAAAGAAAAAGAAATCCTAATGAACAAAAAATGACAGCGCTTTCTGTATATGTGTGTCTGGTTTAGATTCGCAAGCTGGGAGCAGTATGGTACAAGAGCACTTTCATCTCGCCAAACTGTAGTTTAGGAGATTAAGGTCTATCATCTTGCAAAAAAAAAAAAAAACCCAAAGCCAACTAGGCCCTCGATCTGCTCGATCAGCTGATGTCTTCTCTGACTCAGGGCATCTCCACCTGCACGCCCACTGGTCTCTGCTGTTCCTGGTAATGATGCAGCCCTGTGAAGCAACAACGTGCGGATTGCATTATCTTCTGATGAGGTGGCACTCTGAGCAATGATGCAAACAGCATAAGCCCTGAGCAGGTTTCTGCCTCTTCATCACCCTTTACCCGCTCCTCTCCCTGCTCTGTCCCTCTGCCTCTCCTGACAGCCCCAACTGTTTGCTTTTCTCTGCCGCCTCATTCAAAAAAACCCCCGTCGCTTCCCATGGCATGAAATCCCTGTAACAGAAAGGAATGAATTTCTGGCTGACACATGCCCTGCGATAAAACAACAGCTTGTGAACAAATACATAAAGAAGCCTTTGGGTTTGGGCTGGCTTCAGAATATATCAGTTTATTTCTGCTGTCATTTGGGGAGTACAAACATCTTTACATTAGCAAACAGCACACGGCGGGATTTGTATCACAGCGAGAAATGTGCGTGGCTTTTTGAAAGGCCAGCTCCTACCTTGGCACTGCCCCAAGAGGGAAGAACAGCCCTGTCCGATTGTACTTAATCCCCAGAAAATTATTATAAGGGTTTAATAGTTAGCTTAGCCTTTAATAGCTCTTGTTCCCCATCAGCGCCCTCTTGCCTCCTTCCCCACTTCACTGACTAAATCATTTAATTGAAATAATGGAAATATTTTTGAAAAAACACAGTGAACAAAATGACATCTTTGCTCTTGGGTGAAAAGGTTTAAAACTTGAACTTCTCTCTAGTTTTCATGGGGAAAAATTCTGTTTGCCATTTTAGGGTGGTTTTTTTTCCCACAGCAGAAATTATATAGATTAGAAATTATGTACAAATAGAGAGAAAAAAGCACCGGAGTGTGTTCCGGATGACACAGTCTCTGGAAGGGAAAGCCCCCGCGCTGCCCAGCGGGCAGTGGGGTGCCAGCGCTGGTCGCTGTGGGAAGGAGGGGAGGACAGGCGTAAGTCGAGGATTCCGGCTCAGCCTGACTCGGAGGACTGGAAACAAGTTCATCTACTTCTGCCCGCGAGCCTGGCAAAAGCCAGATTTCTGTACAGGGCACCGAGAGCCGTCACAACAGCGGACGGGTCAGGACAATCAGTGTAAATCAATTTAAAAGAGTTGGCAAGAACACCTTCTGGACTCCCTATTTAAGAAGACCTTTTAGCACATGATCCAGAATTGCCCCGCGTGTTCTTGTTTTTTTAGAAAAGCATGTGCACTCTTTTCTTCCTAATATTTTTAGCTCAGCTCCCTTAAGAAAGCATGGACAATGCCATCTCCCTCCTCTCTAGGTTCCTGGATAGCAACAGCGTTGAGTAGTTTTCTGTGGTTCAGATGTGTTTCAAACATGGGACAATTGCCAGGATTTCATTAAGTGAACAACATGTGAATGTAACCACATATAGTACTGCTTACATCCATATAGTGCAGAGCGCCTTTGCATGAAAGCAGATGTTATGGAAACAGCCCAAGTCAAATAAGCAAGGGAAGATTACCTCCATAATGAGCTAAAAATTAGTTCTGCACCCTCTTAAAGGGATCACAAAGAAAAAAAGAAAACATGTTTTCATAAAATAAACAGAGTGTTAGTGACACAGACTCATGGGCAGGTATCAGCAGGTGTAAAGCAGTTGCTCTCTCCGTATCCCATATATAAACGTTTTAAAGATAAATTCAGATGCAAGCCTAAATATATCCAAGTGAATCTAAATGGATATAAATTACTTCTTCCAGCATACAAATCATACCAAATAAAAAATCTCTGAATTTCTTTGCTTCTTAGACCCTGATTTATTATCTGGCTACTAGGAAGCGCTGTCATCACTGAAATGTTTAGACAGATTAACACAAACTAATTATAGTCTATAAAATGATTAAGGTTGAAATATCATTATTTTACATATTTGATTTTTTTAAAAAAAATTTTTGACATATACATAGGACACGGCGTTTGTTGTCATTTGCCTACACAGGGTATTCCCTCCAGTTTTGATATGGAAATCTCCCACACACACACACTTTTTACCCTATATCTGCCTTAAAATACTTTTCTCCCGTCACTGCACGTCACTGTCGGACCGTCATTGTGCTCTCGCCAGCGGTGGTGAAGGAAAGGGACTTGCCACAGGGCGATCAGCATTTTAATTGATAATTTCTTGGTCAGCATTAATCTGGAACCAACATTGCTCTCATTATCATCACTGCTGATTCGAGCACAGGCTATTTTTTTTTTTTTCAGTGGGGAAAATGAAGGGGTTTATCGGGAAGAGGAGGCAGCCAAAATGTAAGTCAGTGTTACTGGGCAAGAAGCCTGGGGGTTTTCCCTGTTTTCTCTCATGTTTCTATCCCTCCCTAGCTTACTCTAAAGGCACAAAAGGAGAAATGTGAAAGGGAAGTCCCTTCTCTGCCCACACGGACACTTTCTTCCTCTCACCACCCCTTGCTCCCCAGAGCTCCCTCCAAGAAATACAGGGAGGGGAAAGCGGGGAAGAGGGGCAATGCAACTAGTTTCAAAGAAAAACTTTTTTCCTCATCAGCAGTGCTGAAACACTTTGAAAAAGCCTCTCTTTCTGCACAACATGAACAGCTATACACATTTCTTTACCTTCCCCTCTCTCCCAGGAGGAGAGAAGTTAAGAACCTGAGAGAAGAGATTTTTTATAGCTCTCCCTTACTTCAAAATGAACACTTCATTTCAAATTTCAGCACATTTTTGCTCTTTTTTTTTTTAAATAAGACATTGAATGAAAAGACTACTTTATCCTTTTTTTGTCCAAACATTTTTGAGGGTGGGGTGGATCGTTAAAACTTACTGACTAGATACACGAGTCTTTGCATTTTGCAATTTGGCTTACATTGAGTAATAGCTATTTGTCTAAGTTAAATTAATGTTGATGGATTTCTTCCATATTTCTTCCTCACTCTGAATAAGATTTACTGAATGCAGCTTTTAAATGTCATTACATATGTGGAGTTAATTCACATCTGCATTTTTGTGCTGGGAGGGGTAACCTATTTTCTGCTTCCACTCTCCGTAGCAGGGCTCACATGTTTCAGGGGCTAGTTCTGCCATTCACTTCTTTCAAAGAGCCCTGATTGGCTTCAGTGGGAGTTAAAAGCACTTCAGGGCTTTAAGAAAGAGGTCTGATCGGTTTCTAAAGTGTTCAAAGCTGAATGGATTTAACTATTATCTGCGAGTTTTCAGAAGTTTCTTTCAGCGACACTAGGATCCTCGGTGCACTTAGTGTGATTTTTTAAAAGGATTTGGTATATTGTGGCAATAACCGCGGAGCAAATGCTACCTATAAGGAGTCGAAATCAGTTGTTCATACATCAGAAAGTTGCAGTCCATCGATGTGACGTGGGAAGGCTCGGCTGGGAGACCTCGGGACAGCCAGGCACGTGGGCTCGCGGGCACACTGGGAGCCGGCGCCCCAGCGACGCTGGTTAAAATCCTACAACAAATTTATGTCATCTGCTCAAACCATGAATTACCCCAGGGACCGCCCTGGTCCGTTGAGGCAACCGCGCTGTTACCCTTCTGCACCTGCCCTTGCCACCCGTCTGTGCCGCGCCAGCCTGGTTTCACCGGGGCTCGGCGGAGAAGCAGACGTCTTCTGACACGGACCCGGCTGGAGGATTAGCATCTGTCCCCTGGAAATTGCCAAAATGCTTGAAGGCTATAAAGAGTGCTTGACAAAGCACTTTACATTTGGGGTTTTGAAGTATGACTAGCACACGTTCTTCCATGTTCCTGCATCGCCCGTGTGATCCATCACAACACTTAAAAATAAGCACTTCTCGGAGCTTAAGTACCTGCATAAGGCTTGGCATATGGTTAAGTGCTCGGCTGAAATGGGGCAACCATAGAAGTAAAAGCCCATTGAGTCCAAAACTTAGCTAATGGAAATTGGAATAGCGCCACTGATTACAAGGGACTATCCTAATTAGCACCAGCAGAGAGCTGGAGTTTTATGAAGCATAAAACACAGCTATGCAGTACGTCCCACCAGAACTCAGCAGCCTTAACTCTGACCTTTAAAATCATATTAGTTTGGTAACTCCCGTTACAATACTAAATTGCTTTTAAAGGGATACAGTCGATACTGTGACTTACATGTGTGTTTATATAAAATATGTATATTTATCGAACTGACAGCTGACTTTTAGATAATTCTTTATAATTGTGTTTTCTTGAGAATATTATTGAATGTCTGATTTGAGAAAAAAAAATGCATAACCGTGTTGATTTGTGGCAGAATTATGCATGTGTACGGGTTTGCACGTAAGGCTGATCAATATGTGTCATTAGCGTCTACATACATAATTTTTATGGCTCTTTTTAATAGGGTTTGCTTTATGTTTTATTTTGAGATTGCTAATGAAAGACAGCTATTTATTTAGAGGTCAGCGTTAAGCTTGTTGTGATGAAATATGTATTTTGCTTTCTTTGTACTTGATAAGAATAATGCATGTACGTTTATTATGTCGGCAGCGTAAGATTTATTATCTCCACCACTATTAATGTCTTGGCTTTTCAGTGCTTAGATTTTGTAAATAAGCTGATAAGTAGATACACTGTTGTCACTTAGCAACCTTAATTGAAATTTTTAAGCAAAATACTTTCATTTTGGAATATCCCAATTCCAAATTTTTTGGCACTTCTTTGTGTGTTTACTTTCTATTTCCCTCCATTTATTACAAGGAGATACCTGGTTTGGTTCCCCCCGCCCCCCTTTTTTTTAATTAAAAGAAAACAAGAGAGCTGACAAAGAGTTTCAGCCAGTGATCAGCAGCTGCTCCTTCCGTCAGGATTTTTTTCCCTAACATGCGTCAGCAAAGTTTTTACAAGAAAATTGCTCTGTCCTCTTGCCACGACCTTTTTGCAAGTTTTCAACAGCACATAAACCTGCTGCAAAGTTTATTCAAGGCCTGTTGCAGTCCGGCTACTGCCCAGGACGGGGGGCAGCCGGGTGCAGGCAGGCAGGCAGGGCAGGCAGGCAGGTGCTCCGAGGGGGGGGGCGAGCAGCGGCCCCCAGCCCCAAGCAGCACCCGGGTGACCAGACACCCGCTGTGGCTTCACGTCACCGACCCCACCGGCATTTCTGACCCCCGCGGGTCATCGCTCCCCAGCAAAGGCGTCAGCCACGCACTCCCCCACCTAACCCTGTTTTCAGAAGCGCTTGGCACAGGGCTAATGTTGTTGCCATTAACGCTTCTCAAATGATTTTCTATTTATTTCTTTTTTTAGCCATAGGTTTCATGGCAGCTGTCAGGCTGTCTCTAAGTGCCTTTGAAAACCCACCTGTAACGCAAAGTGAAATGTTGTGTTAAGTCACACTTCAGGCTCTCTGGTTTGCCGTTAGAAAAGAAAAAAAAAAAAAAAAAAAAGCAAAAAACCAACCAAACAAAACCCCCCAAAAATCCCCATGCTCCCATCTTCACACTGACATTGATTTTCCTTTATAATTTCCATAATTGTCTGAGTCTTCAGGTGCTGTAGGAGAGATCACACCCTGTAATCATGGCTGTGATCCTTCAACAATTATTCATCCTCT
Organism: Fulmarus glacialis; assembly: GCF_000690835.1. Lineage (NCBI taxonomy): Eukaryota > Metazoa > Chordata > Aves > Procellariiformes > Procellariidae > Fulmarus > Fulmarus glacialis. The sequence continues at coordinate 68,792 of NW_009226360.1, read as the reverse complement.
TCCTCCTCGAGCTCTTTGTGAGGGCACAATGTTCACGGGGGTGAAAGACCTGTATCGGTTTAATCCCTCTGCCTTTTCCTTTCATGCTTTGGTGCATTCAATACTTTTGTCAGATGTAATTATATCTGGGTAATGAGGAGATGAGTTCTGAGCCGAAGTTAAATAGTTACAAGGTGTGTGAGCTTGTCCCACACACAGAGGCAGGAATTACAGGCTGAGGAATAAAAGTTTTCCTTGTCAGTGTGATCTGAGAGGTGTCAGAGGAGCAGCAGCTACCAAGAACAAAACAAGCCCAGGGCTGATCCGACCTGGCCCCATATGCAGATGGCAGAAAGTGCCTGGATCCTAACATTTGTCTAGAGGAAAGGTGTATAGAAAAAGGAAGAAGCAATAAAGCACGTCTACTCATCCAAAAAAAAGATATTTTTAGCAGAGGCCCCAACTTAGTAAAAATCATCCATAACTAATTTAACAAGCCATGCCAGTAAACTCAGGAGGGGCTGGGATATATTGTCTGAACACATTGCCCACCTCGCCCCAAAAGTGCCTCCAAAGCACCGGGCTTGCACCAGATTTACTCGGACAGCTGAGAGCAGAGTCCAAGTGAGCGCCGGGCTAGTTTTTATAGTTGGTTTTTTTTTAATCCCTTGGTTTTTTGTGAATTCTGCTGAAGGGGAAAGGGTGTGGAGGAGTCAGTGCTGGAGCTCCTAAAGGTGTAGTAGCATCCAGCAGCTGCTCAGGAAATCTCTGAAATCCCCACGTCACCGGGCTGGGAAGGGCGGGAGAGCGAAGGGAAGTACAAAAGCCGCTACCTATTCACTGCGGCCAAAGGTGTTTCCTTTAGCTCCTCTTTACTGAATGGAGGGGGAAGAGGTGGACGGAGCAGCCAAAAAACCTGAGCAGGCAGTATGATGCTCATTTTAAGAGAAGCCGCTTTGACAGGGAAAAAGGGAACGTTAACCCTTCAGCTCGCGGGATGCACGCTGACACCCCTGAGCGTTTGGAGAGGAAAGCGGGACCTCTGCGGGGCTGGCCCCCCTGCCTGGGGGTCACACACAGCTCTGTCTTCTTCCAGTCCCCCTGCCCTGGGGGTCTGCAGGGGGCCGGATGCTGCAATCGTGCAAATTTCCAGTATTTTGCTCATTTAGGAATTTGCTCATTTGCTCATTTAGGAATTAGGGCCATTGCTTACTTCAGGATGGCTTTAGCAGGTCATGTCCTGCCCCTCTCTCAGAGAGAAAAAGTGAAAAAGAGTGATTTACTAGAAAGGGCGATAAAATCTTGAGCGTGATGTGATACCTGACCTGCCGCCCACAGCACCGCTGCTGGCATGGGCTGGAAGTGTGTCTGAGTAGCACTAGAAGGACACAAGTGGTAAAAAGAAAAGTTTCACTTGGAAGTAAAACTCTCACTATCCTCAGAAATTAAGTATTCTCAACAACAACAAGAAATGTGTGGATATTCATATCATTCATTCCACATCCACCTGACTTCACAAAACATCAGATTTCTCTCAAACCCTCCTTGCCCCGCCAAAACACCTCATTGAACTGAAATCTTCAAGCCACTTTGACTCCTGTTCTCTTTATTGGGATAACTTTGGAAAATATGGTTTTATTAGGTGGTCTCTCAGCAGCATCTGTGTCACTCATTGCAACGAGTTCCCCAGAGTATGTCGAAACATGTCGGTGCTGGGGTGGAAGAAAGTTTTATGAAAAAGCAATTGTTTTTCCCAGCTGGCTTCACCCGAGCGCAGCCAGGATAAAGTTCCTCACTCATACACCTTGGATTCTTGCCTGCACAAGGTCTCCCAAACACCCCATGGGCGGGGAACGGGGGCTTTTCCTTTCCCACCAGCCGACCCATCGTGGCCAAACCACTCCAGTTTTAAACTATTTTTAAATCCAAAGGCAATCCAGCTGATGACATAATGACTGTGGGAGTGATGCCATATGGGGCACCCGGTGAGACAGCTGAGAAAAAGCCCGGACAGTCCTCCAAAACCCTGCCAGGCATCGGGAACAGCCCCGGGGGAGCTACACGGGGAGCATCCCAGCCGTGTGCGAGCACCCGCGCAGCAAGCGGTGGTCTGCACCCCGCTCTGCCCCGCGGAGATGCCGGCCCACACCCTGCTTCCTTCCCTCGCACGGCCGGCGGGTTTTGGCCGCTTTGCTGGGTTTCAACCAGGCTGCCTCGACGGAAAGCCTCGGAGGAGGGCATGGCCAGTTGCAGCGTTACGCAAGGACTGGAAACGCTGTGCTGGGGAGAGGAGAGGGGAGAGAAGCCGATCGCAGAGGTCTGCTATGGTCTGGGTTTCAGGTTTGTTGCTTTGCTGTTTGTTGTTTCTCCAGGGACGTGTTACAGCCTGTGGGAGCATCAGGGTTGGTCCAGAAGGTATCCTCGGTGTTGGGCTGAGAAAGCAGCTGCAACTGTCGCAGCCTGCACGTGCTTTTTACCATGTCAGAGATGTCTCCTGGTGTCTGATAGTCTCCTTGCCCAATGCATGCAAGTCCCGTAAAAAGCATGCTGTTGTAGGAAAGAGCGGACCTCCCTGAAGTTTCTTGCCTCCTCCAGCTCCAGAGATGGCACTGAGCTCCAGAAAAGGATGGTGATGGCTCCCTGGCCCTAACGCTCTTGCCACAAATCCCATGATAATTCACTTGTGTGAGGAATTAGAATAACAGTAATTTTTTATAAAACTTTTAGCAAGTGTAGTTTGTATATTCTTTTTTTTTCCTTTGTTAGGATGTTTCCAAGTGGTCTGCTCCAGCCTCAGCACACAGGCAGCCCGAAGCCTGCGTCACCAAAAGCCATGGGAGGTTCTCCACTGGCTTTAATGAGTTTGGAGCAGCTCCCCCATTACCATATCCACAGCCAGGTCGCTTCTAAAGCAAGATTGCAGGGGTGATACTGCTCTGCAAAGCTGGGCGCTGGAAATGCAGGTGCCTTCTTCTTATATTACTTTGTTGGAAATGTTTATGGGAACACTTGAGGGAAGGATGGCTTCAGCTCTCCAAATACTGGGAGCTCCTTTCTGTCATACAAGCCCAAGGCCTGAGGGTGCATCCAACGCAAAATGATCACGAAGAAAAAAGCAGGAGTGGGAATTTTTTTTTAAAGCTTCAGTAAATGTAAATGTACTTCTTTTTTCCCCAAAAGCGTACAGGCTTAGTAAAACCCCTTGAGACTTAGGGATGCGGTAAATACAAACCAGAAAGAGTGATGCACCCCTGTAGCTTCTTTGTCAGCACTAAACACCCGTGGCCCCATCACACACCTTGCCCTGCGAGAAGACACAAGAGAACGCACATGGTATATCTTCACTCATTAATGAGTATATAAGTGTCTTTTTATGTAGGGACAGAGGGTTCAAGGAGGATATTGGCCCCATTCCCAAGCCTGATGAGGTCAGGGAAAACTCCTCCCGTCACTCCAATGGGGTTTAGTAAGAGCCTTTCACGAGCACGGTCCGCGGCATGCTCCTGCCTGCTCCTGGCAGCTCTGACCCGACCTGTTGAGGGCCTGATGTCCAGGCACTTTGCTCTTCGCAGAGCATGGAAGGAGGATATGAAAGAGGATGTTACAGAGTCAGGACAGTAATTTTGTCTCTTAGCATCCTGCTTTGATAAGAGGAGGGAAAAAAAAAAAAACAACGTAACTAGCATTTTCAGGACAAACTGTGTGGCAAAAGCTCTAAAAAGAGGAGGAAAAAAACCAAATGGCTCATTACAATTAGGTAAAATAATTTAAAGCCACATATCTTCAAAGCAAGTGAAAGCCCAAATGCTGGGCAGGACACACAGCTGTGGAGTGGCCTGTACCTCCACAGGAATAAAACCCTGACTAACGCTGAGGTCTCCCGGCAGCACGAAGAATAGTAATTTGGGTGTCCTGGCCTTTAGAGGCCGCTGTCCTGGCTGCTGGTTTCCAGAAGAGAAGGTGGCCCTGCCCCAGATCTCAGTGCCTTGCCACCAGCTCGGGTAGCCACCCTGTGCCCCCCTCGCTACCGCTCTGTAGAGCTCACGCTCTGTCTGCTGCGGTGGCTAAGGAGCAGGAGGGCTCAGGCAGGTCCCGAGGCTGGTGTGCGGGCTCTGGAGGGGCAGGCGGCTGGGGGAGGATTGCACGTCTGTGGGAAAGTCGCTCCTGTTGCAGCTGAGTGCTTTGAAAGCAGCGAGGGGCTGGCCGAGCCCCTGGGCACAGCCGGGGGCGTGGGGCGGGCGGGCGGGAGAACCCCAAATGCTCTGATGCTCCTCTGAGTCACCATGTCTCCTCCTCCTCGCTCAACGGCGAAGGAGCACCCATGGTTTTTCAGGTTGGTCTGATCAGAATTGAAGGCAATGCCCACATCACATCAGCTACGCCGGTCCCTGCCGAGGGCAGGCAGTGCCAAAACTCACATGTTTTAGGGCTGGGCATGAGTGGCTTTGCTTTGTCTTTTTGCTTTCACCTGCAGAAGCCAAAAGCATTAGTAACCCATGGCGGGGAGCACAGGGCAATCTTCCTTCTTGGGCAATGTACAGGCCTACACCAAAAGCTGGTGTCTGAGCTTGCATGGGGTGTCTCACCTGGTTACTAAAGAAGGCAAGCAATCCTGCATCAAAACAACACAAACAAACAAACACCATCTTTCGCTGGTGCTTTGTAGGTGAGCTACAAGTAAACAGCAATACCCATGATCAGTTAGACAGTTGTGTTTAATGAGATCTATTTTAGAGATTAACTACCAAGTTTAAAATTCATCATGCTGCTGCCATTTGGTTGGTCTCGAAATATCGTAGAAATGAAAATAATTAGACTGCAGGTTGCAGTAACTGTTAGGAAATATTGGCAGAACAATGAAAGAAATGTTGAAAAGAAGAATTTCAGTATGAGGCGTATGACATCGTAAAAATCGTTGGTTAATATTATGCTAATCAAAACATCATAGAAAGTCGCAATTTCATATGGAGAGGGAAACCGTACTTAACTAAATAAGGATCAGCCAGTGTTAGTAGAAGTCAGAGACAAATCCTGAAGTGGCTGAATGAGTAAATAGCAATTGTTTCCATTGGTACTGCCTGAGCATATTATTTTTTTGTTTTCATGGAAAAAAAGGGTTAAGTTTGTGCAAAAATTTAAAAATGACATTTTCCATCGCTTTTTTCATGCTTGAAAATGGACTGTAATAAAGAATGATTTAAAAAACGTTCTCTTCTTCAGGAGAAACAGAAGAAAAAATGTTGTCCATCCTGAGCCTGAGATGTCCATCCAACAGCCTGAGTTGATTAACGAAGTCCACACCTTTCACAACAGAAAACAGCAGCATGCCTGGCCCTACGCTCCCTCCTCTCTCTCTCCCCAAGGAGATTAGGTCATCAAAGCTTTACTGAAATGTTGTTTTCCAGGGATTCTGTAGGGCAGGTTGGTCCTAAAGTGCATTGATTTCAAGATATAAGGGCATATGGAAATTCAGAGCGTTTAACTTCCCTAGCTCCACTGCAAAAGCTGAATGTGACGCTTCCAGGGGGTTCCCATCGTAACCCTAATGGCACTGCCAGGAAACATGGCATTATATTGCAGTTTTGGCGGAGTTACCATCACATCCTCCAGGAAATGCTCAGAGGATTGTTCCAGCATTTTGTGGCTGATCCTTGGCGGTTCCAGGCAGCAACAAGAGACCCAGGTGAGTCCCCCAGGACCTGGGACCTGCAAGGAGAGGACACTGCCAAGGGCTTCATCGTCCTGTGGATTAACTGAATGGTTGTGAGGACACGTGCCAACCTCTCATAACCAGACTGTAAAAGTACAAATCTGGGATTTGTCACATATACCCTCTTGTAAGTCTAATTATTTGCCCATATATTGCACAGCACTGCTGGGGAGTCCTGGCAAGCCCATGAGATGTCTGCTCCTTCGCGGCTGCCCAGGCTGGAGACTCACAAAGAGAGGGATTGTGTAACGTAATAAAAGCGATCCTAGAACAGCGTATGTCCAATACACCTGGATTGGTTTGCAAAACAGGTGTGTTTTTGGCTGGGCAGGGTGGATCTGGCTGCACCTAGCACGTCGGGTGGCATCAAAGGAGGCACAAGGTTGAAAGTGGGTGAAGGAGACAAAAGGCAGGGTTGGGAGAGAAGCTTGGGTGGAGGACAAGAAGCGGGAGAGGTGGCAGATGAGAGGCTGGAGTGTGGGCCGCGGTAGCGTTATGCTGTACTCTGCAACGTCGCCTAAGGAATTAGCTGGAGAATGAGTGTGGAGAGAAAGGCAAGAGTTGTGCCAGAGCAGAAGCGTTTATTAAATGCAGTGAACGAATGTGCCACCCGTGCCCTGGGTGTGCTCAGGCACCAGGAGCCTGGCTCCCCATCACCGGGGGCTTCCCTGCACCTAGGGGTGCCCAAAGCACCTCAGTGCCCTGCGCCTCCGACCACCCAGACCCTCCCCAAAAGCTCATTTTCCAGCTTTCTTCCCCAGGCTCATTTTCCCTGGCAATGCTCTTTGGGAAAGGCAGCAGCGCTCGCTCCTGTTTGACGTGACAGAGGCAGCCCGAGCATGGATGGGGCACGACCAGGGCTTGTCTGGGTGCAAGGGGTTGGCAGGAGGCAGCGAAGGGATGATTCAAGGACTGGCACTGCCTGCTCCCACCCCGAGAGCAGAAGGAGCTCTTCCACACACGACGTATCCCGTCACCCCAACAGACTGACTTGTCCGGACCAGTCGGTGGCCTGTGTACAGCAATTAAACTTTGCCGAAATGGTAAAGCCAGTCTCTATAAATCCAGATCCAAACCGAGTATTTTTTATGACGGAGGCCACAGCTTAATATAATTAACTGTGACTTACACGCTGGTTACTCTGGTGTGATGTCAGCTTCTCCACACTGTTTATTTTAATTAAAACAGAAATTGTAGGTCTTGAGTGCTGGTAATTACAGCCCGTGGACTCAATTTGCCAAAGCCCCTAATTAACCTGCTATGTGTCTACCTGACTTGAGGTGTTAGTTGAAACATGACTGGTGCAGTGGCATTATGTTGTCTGCAGTGATGGAAATACAGTAGGAAGACATGACAGGCTCTGTGATGGGGGATCCATATTTTAAGCTATTCTGCATGACATTCCTTTCACTTTTATGTAGATTACCAGTTTCCTACCTGAGACTTTGTAAGTGATAGACTAGCTGAGAAAATGGATTTGATGAGAAGAACCCCTTTTTCAGAATAATTGCCTCCTGTATATGCTCAGCAGGGTTTGGAAATCTGGTATCTTTGTGGCAGCAGATTGCAGCAGGGCAGGTGGACAGGGCATGCTCCGGCGAGGATTTCTTTGCCTCTGGAGAAGGGCCGGTCATCTTTCACCTTAACGCTTACAAATGCTTCTGCCCAGCCTTGGCAGCTCCCTCTGCCTCGAGACACTTTAAAATGCAAGTACTCTCCCAGTTCAGCCACAAACTCACATCGTTCAAGTCCCTCTTTAATTTCCCATCTCATGCCTACTATCTCATTTAATGTATTCATTCCCCCAGTAAAGGCTCTGCATATTCTTTTGTTCCTGTATCTCCATAGCTACTCTAGTTTCTCTCTTCTTGACTTGTGCGGACCAGCCAGATGTTTCACCACCAGTGCAACAGGGAGTTTTGCCATTGCCTATAGTGGCCCAGATCAGGGCCTGGAGATAGACACCCTGCCCTGCTTTTTCCATACTCGAAAAACCACAGCTCTCCATAAGCTTGGAGCTGCACTGACTACAAAGAGCATTAATTTAACCTGTAAAACACATGCTTCCAAAACTGAGCTGCTTTGCACAGATCAATTTGAACCTGTGTTTTTGAGGCAAAATATATACCAGGTACAAATTAGGCAGCTACCTGCTTAGATTTGCCATTTCACTGTTTTTTCTTATAAATTTTCTCCCTTGCTCATTTCTGTCCTTCACATGCAGTGATTTTGCAGATAATGTGTACTCGAATGATTATTGAAGTAAACAATGCAAAGAGATGTGCAGGGCCAATATCAAATGCAGTTCCTTATCGGCCTTGATGTACCCACCCAGCTTCAAACCCCTTTGTTTTCAGTTGAAAACTCTCCTTTATACTTGAACTTTCAAAGGAAGTCAGTCTGCTGTTTTAGGTACAAATGTGAGCCATGGTACCTCAATTTGCCCTTTAATTGGGTGACATAAAAAATGCAAGACCTTAATTTATGGGCTATATATTTGAAAAGAGAAGACACTCTCCATCCCATTTATACTACAGAGATAGAGATGTGAAATCCTTTCCATAGGCTGCTCTTCTTTTCAGTTAGAAGTTAATAATATAGTTCCCCTTAACCATTTTAAGCACTTTGTTTCCCACAGATTTCCCCTACATTTTGTGGACAGAGGGAGTGTATTCCTTGTAACCTGTCATCATTCAAAGCTGTATTAGTCCATGGGAAGAGAGCTGAGGGAAGGAGAGGGGGATGGAGGGAAAGGTACACCGTGCATGCATGATACATGTTAGCCAACATCTCACAACACATTAATCTTCACTCGCAAGGAGAGACAGGCTAACTCCTCGGGGCTTCGCCACTATAACCCTCTCCTCCTCATTCATGAAGATAAATGCCCTCAGAGTGATCAGCCATCACGTATTCTTTATGCATGTGCCAGATGGCTGTCTTGTAAGTTAGCCAGAGAGAAATCTTTTCTACGGAGAGCAAACAGGCAGGATCGCTAGCCGTGAGCTTCCCACAGGTGTGACATCCACCCGTCTGTCTGTCCATCCCTGCAATTCGGTGGGCTTTTGTGTGAAGGTCCATCCACCCTCACTGGCTGGCTGGAGCCAGGCTGGGGTAGCCCCACTGCCGTGGAGATTGCTACTGCTTCCCCATGTGCCATTAAGGTGTAAATGACAGGGTTTTCCTAAATCCATCCCCCAGGAGCGTCTCACGCAAGGTTGGTGAGGAAACAATGAAGAGTAAAATGGGTGTGGAGCTTTCTGGGGCTTGAGGAACAAGCCATGACAGCCGTTGCCTGGCATGATCTTGTGCTTGCTTTCTCTCTTCCTTTCTTCTAGAGGTCAGATGCTGGTGACCTCTCATCTCCTGGCAAAGTGCCTGGTGCCACAACTATCCGCACTGATTCTGGAAGATGCCGAGCCGGAATTGCTTTTCCCAGCTGCAGGGTTGTTCGGAGGGCAGGGGCTGGTTTGGAGTGCACTTACACTGATTTCCCCATGCCCTCTCTCCCTCTCCTTGTATCGCCGTGGACTCACCTCCTTCTGACTTTGACATACCCAAGCAATGGCCAAAGCAGGGAAGCAAATATTGCAGACGGAGTCCCAGAGCCAGCTGTGAGGCTGGACTACACCAGCACTTGCAAGTCTGAACAAAACCTGATCTGTGCATCCTATCGGTCACTGCCTCCTCCCACCCCGAGAATCTGAATTACCACCAAGGACAGCCTAATCCAGAATAAAACGTAGAATTAAAAAGAGAGAGATTAGTTTGTTTCAACAGCAAACTCTAAACTGTTTGTAATAGGCACGAGTCTTCTTGTACAGAAGGAGTGGAATCTTTCTTTTCCTTTGGAAACCAACAGCCAAATTCCCATCCAGTGCCTCCAGGATTTTGGCCTAAATTGTTTCATACATTAGAAATTATTCTAGGTAATTATATTGCTGTTGAATCAAGGGAGAGACAAAAATGTATTTTTATTAGTAGTAGTACTTTTATTATTTAGTATTTTTATTATTATTATCGCTGACAGTTGCAAGGTTCTCACTCGAATAGGAAGCTCAGAGTGTCTTAAGTTGACATAAATGAGAGAAAGACCCATGGGCTCTCAGCATTATTTTATGTCTTGAAGAAATACCCAGGAAACTAAGCAACACAATTAGCAGAATGTTGTTAGATCATTTATAATAGAAAACCCACCAGATTCATTAAAACGGCCAGTTCCAGCTGTTCGCAACGCACAGGGTTAACCAAAGGATTTCTCCTGCAGTGCTGTGGGACACTGCTTGACAGGATGGTGTGCTAATCTTCACACAATATACATGGAAATCGCTGGGCAGGTCTTCATGAACCGGATCAATGAGAGAGCAGCATCGGAGCTGGCTGCTTCATTTGGCTACTGTTCATATATATGCATGCCAGGGAGAAATAACTTTGTCCTAAGCTGCTGTGTATCAATGCATCAACTTGTAGACATGTGCTAGACAGCTTGAGGAAGAGAGTGCCATGAATCAGCCATATGAAAGGGGCTGGGAGTGAATGGGAGCA
>NW_009226360.1:29644-58537 GCF_000690835.1 Fulmarus glacialis | reverse complement strand
AGACCAGAAATATTTATTTTTCTCATTTATCTGTGAGACCCACTGTTTTCCCACAGATCTCCCCACCTGCATGTACAAGTACCTCGGCTGGTACCTCCTCCTGGTTGGGCAACTTGGGTCAGTAACACCATTGCTCAACCACAGAGCCCCACTGCACTCTGACATAGACCAGTATGAGCTCCAGGATCCCTGGAGTCGGGAGGCTCAAACACCTCTAGGTTACGGGTCAGGACTCAACATACCAGTATATTTAAGTTGCAAGTTCCTAGCAGCAGGGACCGTTGCTTTGTTCTGTGTTTGGATAGTGTCCTGCCTGGGGGCCGTGGCTCCAGGTTAGGGCCCCGCAATGCCACACTAATACAGTGAAATTAAATAATAAAATAGCAGCAATAACCATAGTAATTAGCACTTGCTTTGACTTGTTGCCACAGACCCACCAACCACAAACATTAGTCAGATCACGTCTTCCAAACTGCAAATGCTTGCAAAACACCTACTGTCTCTTCACATATGGAGAAGGGGGGAAAAGTCAGAAAAACAATTGCCTACAACAGATCTCATGACCCAGATTCTTCTGGGTTGCCAGTGTTTTCCTCTAGCTGTGAAAAGTCTCTCCCCACTCCAGCTCCACCAGGTGTGTGGGTACTCATCTCCGTCAGGTAAGGTCTTACACTGCATCTCCGGTGGGGAAGCAGAGGAAGGATGATGCTCAGCTGGATTTCTTCTGTCTGTCATTGAGTATCAGCCACAGCATGAGTTAAAATAGGGGCATAATAGGATAAATGAAAGGGAGTGATTGAGAAGATGTGGGCGACGTGACAGACAAGCAAGCTCCTTGCATGTTGATGAGAATGGCATTATCCAGGCGATGGTTGATTTCTTTTTGTGTCTTGTTTAAAGGGGCAGCATCTTTGAGCAGCCTGGATTTCCTGAAGGATAATAGCTATATTGCAGAAGAATCCCATGTCTTTCCAGTGAATCAATTCTACATTCATTTAATCCAAAAAGCCCACAAGGCAAATTAAAACAAACAATTTCAAAAGCAATCCAGTATGGGACAGGAAACCCTCATATGAGTTGTCAGCCTAATGCACAAAGAATGGGTCTGTGAATACTGGTAACCCATTGTGAAACAAGCTGATATTTCAGTGAGTTTTTAATAAACCAGAGCATCAAAACAATGAAAAGTTTTCCAGCACTCACAAACTACATGTGAGAAAGCCTCTTGCAGCCTCTGTGTTCATCTTTCATCAGAGATGTTTGCTAATGCTGTCACACGATTTTGCTTTTATAGTATATGCGTTATACGCGTGCATTATTCTCGGGCATTTACTGGCCCTGCAATTCGGCCCTGCAATCCGGAGAAGTACAGAACATTGAGCTCCTTAGAAGGAAAATGCGTAGATGGATTCGAAAGCAATTCTTGCTGAAGGAGCCTTAAGGCCTAGGTGTGTTTACAACCTTGACAAAGTTACAGAAAGATGAAAGAGAAGGGGCAGGAAAACATATAATTAAAGCAGCGTGATGTTACTGTGCACTTATAAACACAGAATGAATATGGAGTGCTTTTATCGCGAGAGATGCTGTTCTGTTGTCACCAACTTTCCCATATAGAGGTTATTCAGATACAGAATGGCCAAAATAAGACATCAACATTGCTTCTGCACAAGACACATCTCGAAGAGGAGGCCTATTAAATTCAGCAAGCAGGAAAAGGTAGTTTGGAGAGAGCAACAATAACGAATAATTTGGTTATGAAACAGAATGCTCTGGAGGCAGTTTAGAGAAGGCGGTCCAGGTCAAAGCTGTTGTGATGGGAGAGAACTTTTAAATTGCTCAGGGTTTAAGGGGACCCAATGTTCCTTCTGATTTAGGAATCAGTTCCAGCTGGAGGTGGGCCAGCTTATGATCCACGAACAGATACAAACTCAAATTGCAGGGGAGGATAGGAACTGGTAGTTAGGATTAGGCTTCTCATGCATTTTAGCTCTTATCTTGATAGTGATGGCAACCCAAACCAGATAACTCTGAGGTAGACAGAAGAAGCCGTTCCACAAATTTTTAGGGATAATTCCTTGATTCGAGGTTCTAGTTTGAATTGCAGTAACAATCAGTGAGAGGAAACAACGTTAATCAGGGTGGTGTTCACAATGTCGTAGTGTTAGACCCAGCTACTGCTATTATCAGTATGACTATTTGCTCTGTAGTATGTTGCTTCCCAAAGGAGCCCCGCACGTATCACAAGCTATACCGTACTCCACTGGTACTACTGGGAGTCAATTCTCTCATAAGCCAAGAGTAGCAATGTGGCTGCACAGTGTCCATGAGGAGGGAAAGGGAGAATGTTGATCCCGGCAGCGGGACAAGCTGCAGCTCTCTCTTTGTGCAGAGAAGACCGCACCTCGCACTCCTGCCGTCAGCCAGTCCACTCGCCTGCTAGCATCTCATAAATCTGTGCCAACTTCACGTATGCCCTCCAAATTTGTCATCTGATGTTCACGCACAGACATCTATAGCTGTGTTATCCTTCTGCATAGGTTAGAGGTGGCCCAGTAAGACGTCCAACCTTTCACCAAAGCCTTTACCCAGTGCTCCACTGTCCTAGCAGCTGGTGGAAGTGAGCTGCTTTTGCCAGCTTCTAGCTTTCCCTGTGTCAGTGCTTGACCCAAAATGATACTCTGGATGGTCCCAGCAGTGACAGCAAACCACTGAGCCTCATGTGATCTGTAAGTGAAACTCACTTGTCTAGTTTTTGGCTTACACCCTCCTGCCGCAGCGCTTCCACCCCCCACGATGCCCCTGCCACATGTCTCCTCGGCCAGACCTGGCCACTGCCGCAACACGAGGTCCCAGAGCAGAGCCATGGGACCGTCCCTGCAGCCACAGCATGACCATGGCTCGAAGGAACAACGTGCTCCAAACCACAGCTGAGCACAGGGAACCGAACCTCTCCCATGACCATGTCGAATGCCAGCCTTATAACCTGCTGTGGGAGAATCCAGGACTTAGGGGTTCAGGTCGTACTTTACAGGGGTGCCACCTCAATGAAGCTTGAGAGATGCTAAGAGCTGTGCAAGCTGTCCAGGCCCTGACAAACTCACCGTTTATATGGCTAAAGAAGAAGAGTAGGCTAGTGAATTGTGTATTAAAAGGATTCTTTGGGGAGCTGGATCTAGCTCTCTATCATACCACAGATGTTTCGCAAAAACTTGTCATTCCATCGGTTTCCCCTCTCTGAAATTACACCTTTAGGATATTCGGGAGGAAAGAGTTTTCTCACTGTCATTGGGAATGATACAGTTTTTGTGTTCCTTACTCCCCGACTGCAGCACATACCGGTGATTTCATGGGATCTTTTTACTTACCGTGGCCAGTGGTGTTATAAGGTGCTATTAAAACTGGTGAGGCACTTACACAGGGCAAAATGACATCTGAAAGAAATAAAAAGGTTGGGCAAAGGAGTGGAGGGAAAGCCGAGACCATGGGGTGGTGATCCAGCTTGCTGGAGGCACAAAAAAGGACAACAGGGGGGCCTGGAACCAGAACCTCAGCCTCCCCCGGGCCAAGCCATCCTTCCAGCACAGGTCCAGATCTCTGCCGGGAGGTTTTGTGTCCACACCAACAATTTCATTCATGTCCTGAATCAAGCAGGAGATTTCCTGTGTCTGCGGAGATACTGACAGCATCTTTCGGCTGGGTGGAGTCCCAGGTATTCTCTTGTCTCAGATGCCATCCAGAAACATCAGGGATAGGAGCGATACCACTGCTGAGCAGCCCTAGCTGTCATCAGTCATCCTATGACTATTCCTTGTGTGAGCAGGTTACAGCTAAGGAAGGACGAGGTGTGAGGGCTGTGTTTATTTCACTGTATTTTAATGAAGAAATTGGAGCTGCTGTCAGCATTACCCGTGGGTGCATCAGCTACAAATCAACACTTAAATAAATGAACTAAATGACGTGATGTCAACTCCATAGTCACAGCAAACTACTTGGTCAGAACACAGACTGAGCACTTTGTAACGCTAAGCCTATCCCCGAAATAACCCTTCAGGTAAAAGCCTGAACTAATTAACAAGTAGGCATCCTGTTCGGAAAGGCAAAGAACTCGGGGGACACAAATGTTAATATTCAGTTTCACCAAAACTAATCAACACTGGAGATGTCTACGAAAATCTAAATCTGGCATTCCTCATCCTCGCCCCACGCCAGCCAGAGCTGCGAACAGCGTGAGAGCTGTCAGTCGCTCCCCTGGGGTCCCCGGTCCCCCCGCGTGCACCGGCGGTCCAGCCCCGAGGGGTTACTGATGGGAACCGTCAGGAGGACCGTTTGGTCAGAGCCAGCCCCAGCGATGGAGCGGGGAGAGGGAGGCAGGTGACTCAGGAGCCCAAAGTCCTCCCATCTTTGAGAAGTGAGAGTCGGTGCCATCACAGGTGACTAAGGCACCAATGCAGGTGCCTGTGACAGATGCTGCAGGCCCTTTGCTCCCATCACCAAGTCCTTTCCTGCGATCTGGGCTGGGTCAGTCCCTCAAGCAATGCTGAGCTAGCCCTGTTTCTTGACCAGGGGACTGATGCAAGAGGGGCAGTTTGCCCCCAAGCACCAGGAGGGATTGCTCTGCCACTTCGGTGCACCGACAGCTGAGCACATGCTCTGCCATTTGTCTGGGAGGGCAATTTCTCCCAGACCTTTCCCATATCCCAGTCATGCATTGCCTCCTGGACATGTGATGGAGGTACACTACTTCTCACTGCTCTCCTGGTCTCCTATGCCTCACAGAGAGCCTGCCTGTCTCATCGAGCACCAAGAGCTGCTGTATATTTATATATGAAGCTGTATGCTGGCTGGATTGGCAGTTTTCTGCTGAGTGGTAGCAAACTTTGGCTAAAAATAATACTAATTTAGCCTCTTTGGCCTTCAGTTTAACCACTCAAATGTTCCGTTTTAGGGAGGTGACAGCTGCTTTGATCTGCTTCAGTGAAGGTGGATAGAAATTTTGAAGCTTGCTGGAAGGCAGCTGGTTTTCCACTGCAGCCTTCTGGGAAGATCTTGTGGGTAAGAGAAGCATTAAAACATAGGTGATGCCTCACAGAACCTTAATTAGTAGAGGGAAACACCTTGATTGGTATATTCTTTGACTGTCTCAGTCAGTTAATACCACCTCTAAGTCCCACACTGCTTCTGCACAGTCATCGGTGTGACTCTTCTCCTGGGTGCACTTCCAGTCTGCTGGGGTCTAGAAAAAGCTGGGCATGGGTCTGGGCTGGGTGATGAAGGGCTGGAAAATGCAGGAGCCTTCAACTGCATCTACATTTGACAGGGAGCCTGTTGAATTTACACAGTCCTATTGGATTTTACAGTCTCTGCCCAGGGAAGAAGAGCTCCTCCATGGAGAAGCTCCATGGAGTTTGGGTGCCGCTCTGCTGGCTGTAATTAAGTGCTACTTGGTTAAATGATCTTGTTCAATTTATATGTGATACTTTCCTGGAAGGCTATTAAATGCATGCTATTTTCCTAAGATAGAGGCTTTTGAAGCTATTCCTGGCTTTCATATAAAGATGCATTTAGACAGTTGCAATAAATAGGAGGATGAATGCTTTTCTGTGAGTGCCATGTGAGGCCATCAGAGGCAGATGGAGAGTTCTCAGCACAGCTGGTTTTGTTTTTGGTGATCGGGTTTGTTCCTCTTACAGGGATTCTGCAGAAGTCCAATGGCTTTCACTAGAGACTTGTGCAAAACCGGTCTAGTAATACAAACCCTTGGTACTGGGCAATCAGGGGCTTTCCATGAGTCCGTATGATATGAGAAATGCTATTTTGAGATGTCCCCTCTTCCTCTTACCCATCTTGTCTTCAGTGTCTTTAGGTATCGAACGCTCTTCGTTCAGAGCAGGTCAGAGCCCTTTCTCCCGGACAGACACACCTGCCATTCATGCAAACCCATGCGCAAATGAAGACTCCTCAGGAACATTGTGGCATGAAGAAGACCTCAGGGCATCCAGATGGACCAAGTGTGGGTAGGTTGGTCTACCCACAGATGTCCTCTGTTGAAGCCTTCCTCAGCTCTTGTAGTACTTTCAGTTTATAGCATGGGCAAGCGTCAGCCAGTGATGCAGAAGAGCCGTGATCAAGACAGAGAGAAATGGATCAGGCTGTTCCTCTGTTGAGTCTTTAACCTCTGAAATTAGTAACTAAATTAGCAAAGGCTATGGCCAAGGCTGGACTAATCAGCCGATTACTGCAAGAAGTAAAGAAGCCACCAAGTGACACCAGCCAGGCTTACTTCTTTCTCAGGAGGGAACTTCAAGCTCTCCTGCATATTTAGAGATTGAGAGGGCAGCATTCAGAGGAACTTGCACAGCTCATTTGATTTCTCTATGCAGAAAATGCTATGTAAGTTTGAACCATGAAATGCAGGCTGAAAGCAGTGGTGGATTCTAGGGACAGAGAAGGCATCTGAAATTGGATCCTGGCTCTGAAGTAGGCACATGATCAACCTCCAGGCATCCCCAAACTTTGGTGTGGGAAGAGCTGGTTCCGAATCCTACACATGGTCCCCAGTTCTATTGAAGTCCAAACTGATTTTTTTATTTTTTCAGTCTGAATGCCACCTCATATATAGCCCACATACCCCTAATTTAGGGATGCTTTAAAATGGGGATCAAGTTCTACCCTGTCACTGAGCACCGAGGAGGGATTCAAAAACTCAGGAGGAGCCTATTAGATATTTTAGGGCAGGTTGCCAGTTCTTTTGCCAGCACAGAGACTACTACAAATTCTTACACGCACATGCATAGTTCAGACTCGCCCTGCGCAGTGACACCCAACCGCATTTAATTCCTGTGCATACCATCTCTCTTTGCCAGCCTCCCCTCTGACGCTTTTTTCCTTGTTCTCAACAAACACAATTCTAAATTCAGTCCCTGAGTTTCCATTAAGGATGAGCAAAGCAGAGCTTTAAACTCTGAAGCTGTTTTAACCCGTTTGCTCCTGGATCAAAAAGCTTCCCAGTTTCGTTACAACGACTCAGGAAACTTTCCCCCACTGAAATCTTGAAAAGAAAGGGGGACTAAAAAGGAATTAGTTCTACTAAGGTGGAGCAGTTTCTTTCTCTGGTGTGGTTTTACTTGCAGAGATGTGAGTTAAAGGAATGATGGTGAATACAATCTTAAGACTGATCTGAGTCTTCTGTGAATATTCCTTTGTAGAGCACACTCCAGCATATTCTGGTCTGTACTTGTGGTTGGTAGTTCAAGGTCACATTAAAGAGGCTGACAGTGCAGCTCAGATCCTGCAGCACCTGCTCATGCCTTGGCTCTGATCATTTTTCAGCAAAAAAAAAAAAAAATGTACATGAATAACTGTAGGAAAAAAAGCTCCTGACGTGCCATGTGGTTTCATTTTTATTTTATTGTTCGTAGTAAGAAAGGGGCATTAGCTGGAGCACGAGCTAGGTGTATCGTTTGGCACCGATGGAGTTAATCGTGATCCCCTTTCCTATGGCCATCCACCACTGGGTGAATGCAGCCGCATTGTCCATGATCACAGCACTGTGTTAAATGTGCTGCTCTTCCTGGAGCCATAACGTGAAATACTCGGAGCTGTACTAACAAAGACCTTACACTCCGTTTTGCGTGTGAAAACATGGAGCTTTTCCATGAGCAGTTCCTGGCCCCTCATGGCATCGTGGTGCAGTCTGTGCTTTTACAGTTCACTGAGAGCTGCCTCAGCAGATCCGGCATAAACATCTGTTTTCTAGGATTTAAAATTGGGCTGGGAAAAATTTCAATGGGCTGAAACTCGGCATTTCAAGGCTCATCTGGGGAGTCAGTTTCTCCTATTGTGCCAGATTCTGGCATCTTCAAAGGGTGAATTTCTATTTCCTTGTAACTGAAACTGGTAAGAGTCACTGAAAGAGAGAGTGAAAAAATCTCAGTATTAACTTCAGATCAGGCATGTTTTAAATTGAGCAATGAGCACCTTGTGTATACGTACATGAAATACAACTGAGAATTAGTTATTGATAAATCCACAATGTGATGTCACAACAACTTCCAGTGTTCTGTAAGATAAGAACTAGTATTTAATCAACCAGGAGGTTAGATGAAATGGATACCATGTAATAAGCACTATTCTTGTGGAGGTGCCAGGTCCCACCCAACAATTTTAAATTGAAGCTTGCTGATGTTTTTCGTCACTCTGATCTGGTCTGAGCTCTGCACTCTGGATCACTATTGCCTGTTGCCTGTGAAATCATGAGGTTTCTGCTCTTTGGAGTGGCAAAAAGAGGGTTTCAATCACTCTGCACAAGCCTGTCATCTCCCTCCCCGCGGTGGGTCCCTGCACAGTCTGCTCCTGCTCCTTCAGCCTCTGTTTCCACCAGCATGACCTCTCATCCTCTCAGCCATTTTGGGACAGACACTGCAGAGGCACTTTAAGTGAATGTATGTCATTGACTGGCAAATGGAAGATATCATAGCATCGTTTGATCTTTTGATTTGAGCCTTTGAAGAAATGATCCACCAACACAAGAATTGCCTGTTTTTTAAAGAATTTAATTCTCTTCTGCGACAAGAAATGCCTTAAAGGTCTGCTTGCCTGCCCAAGTTTTGCTCTGCTGCAATTACGCTAATGCATATGTTTCACTGAAGCCCCGAAAGTGCTGGTGCTGGCAAGGTATGAGATACCTAGGCTCAGACCAACATAAGTTACATGGAAAGCAGAATATTTTGCTGCACAAATGCAGAGCATCTAGAGTCAGGGTTTGCACCTGTGCAATTACTTTGATGTAGTCATACTGAAGCAAGGAGAGAAAAAAAAGCAATGTAGACGGAGCTTTCAGCTGACAGAGAAAATAAAAACACAGCTTGTGGTTGTGTGAACTGATCTGTGATAAAAATGTTTGCATAAAATTACATGCAAATGGCTGGGAAGTACAAACATACCCACAAGAAAGTCTGTTCCACTCAGGACCAGAAGCAGAAGTGCTGGAAATATAGGAAGCAAACTTGACCTCAAGAAAGTTACAGGGTGAGGGTATGAGCCTCCTTCAGTCGAAATCAGTGATAAAGCACCCAGTTATTTCACTGGGCATGGGATCATCTCCTGGTTTTGCGAACAAAGGGATTCTGTCTAGCTCAGAAAAGATGTAGGTAAGCACCCAAATTACTATTATTTTACAGATGTTAGAGCTATATGAAACCTGTAGAAGTGCACCTCATGGGGAATGTTTCTTTGGGACCCCATCTGTCTGTTTGGAGGTGGAGGCTGGGATGGGAATTCAAGGTGCAGCAGAAGAGGCATTTCCAGTCTTCTGTCCATTCACTTTGCTAAGCCAGGATTATTCCGGGTCTCAGAAATCGTAACTCCTTTGGGGAATAAGGACAGCCCCAACCAGTATGACTGTAACTCCAGATCAGTGTTCACCTACTGAATACAGTTGCTCATGTTGGTGTCTCTTGGCTGTTTCTTGAGAGCTTCTCTCCATCATCTTCCATTTGCAGGTGGCTTCCTCTGTATTGTGAAGACTGCACTTGCCTGCTTGTGTGCTAAACCATCTGACTGAGCCACCACCAACTTAACCAGGGTCTTCCTGAGGTAGTATAATATATGGACATACATTTTTTTAGGGGTCTGATAGGTCAAAGATATACATGTATATATGTAAGTGTGTGTAAATAAAAAAACAGGTTTTCACCCTCATTTTAACCAAAGATAGGAAAAGTAGTAATTGTAACTTAAATAACATTGATGCAAAATCACAACAGTATTTTGCTTATCTGATCTTATCTTTCCTTTCATGGTCTGGGTTGCACAATGATTACAGCTAACTCTGCAGAGGCTGAGAGATAGCATAATATTGCTCACAAAGGTTATCATCTCGCTGCTTCTCATCACGGCCACACTGTTGTTAATAACCCAAGCTTGAGTTTAAACAGGAATACTTATCTTTAATATATATTTCCTGCTCCCATATATTTCAGGGAAAAGCATTGAATTTATTGGCAAGAAGGACAAACAAAAACAGACTCTCCTGAGATGCTAAGCACATATAAAAATCCAGATGTTTCCAGCATCAGGATTTTTTTTTTTTTCCTTTCTTTTGGTCTCTGTTTTCCTGCCAGGCCTACAGGAAAGCACACACAGAATGAAACTTCTCTCCAATGGTAGCTTTGAGGAGCAAACTCTACAAACAAGAAAAAACAAACACAGTCAAAATCAAGCGTTTTCCTCCTTTATCGTTTGTTCGGCTGCTGCTGCTGAGGCCCAGGCTCGTACCTGGGGTAAGAGTTTTTCCTGTTCCTTCCGAGGCCCCGCTTATGTGACCCGGGGACTTCTAAGGCTGGGAAAGGGGGGGCATGAGGGGTGTCTCATCTCGCAGATCCTTCCTGCACGACGTCTAAGTGATGACTGCTTATTGATCCTGAGCCTGCGTGTGGCGGTGGAGATAAAGTTGTGTTTGTTGAACATCTCGCTGTGGCCAGGGCATCCTTATCTCCGCTGCAAATCGGGGGTGATTCGGCTTCTGCGGGTTCTCGGGGAGGCTGGGGGGGGAAAAGACCTTGTGCTCAGGACTAAGGAATTTCCCTTATTATCTGATTAATCTTTAGGACTTCCCTGCCTTCCTTCCCCTCGTCTTACAATCACGTTCTGTATAGGCCTGGAGGACTCCTGGGAGTTTGAAGGACACACTGATTTATTCATTGTTGCATTACTGCATTAATGAAGGGCAGTAGTCTTTCCAACTCGGTGGCTTCTCTGGACTTGATAAAACTTGCATAAAAACACTGGGAGGATTCGTCTACTGCATTGCTACTACTCCTCTGCTTCATTAAATAGCTGCTGCATTAGGTACTCTGCAAAATATTAGTGCAATTAGTGATTTAAATTTATATAAATTTGATAGTGACCTGCGATAAGAGAATGATACTATAACGTCTTGCTGATGCTACTTTTCTTCTCAGAGTGTTATTTCCCAATATCTTACTCCATCCTGACCTAGCAGTAATGAAGTCAATGAAAACTTTTCTTTTGATGTGAGAGGGAGCAGGGAAAAACTCACCCTTAGATTCTTTACACAAGCCTGGCTCTCATTAAAGTTACTGGAAAAAAATATATGTGTCCTGTTTGTATACGGAAATTATGTTGATTGTCCCTTCTGGCTGTAACAAAGGAAAAAAAAAAAAACCAACACAAAAAACAACAAGCAAAATAATTTAGGAAAGAGCACATAAGTCTAAAAAAGAATATTTTTCCAGTGTAGTAGGTAAGTACCGTGTATTCCATGGTTGTGCTTACTGCTCAGTAGGGGAACTCATTTTCAATGGAGGATAGCAAAGTTAATCCTGTTCTGTTTTCTTTTGCTTACTAAAAGAGCTGAAAGACAAGCATTTGTTAATTGCATGTACAGAAAATGCACATGCAGAGCTCAGTTTAATCCCCAAAGTTATAAAGATTCCAAGAAAACCTGTTAAAATTAGGGAGAGCGAGAGGAAAAAGGAAATTCCCTCTCTCTTTTTTCCTTTTTTTATCAAAAATTTTTCAGATTGTGGTGGGGAACTAAGTGTTGAAAATTATCCTTCAGTTATACTCTGTAAATCTGGGACTTTCTGTCAATTCAATGTATCCTGTTTCATCGAGCTCTGGCAAGAAGTTTACTGACAAGGGGAAAATGTCTTTATTGCACAGGGATTAGTTTGCTTTGCCACTATCAGTTGTGCTAACAGCAACTCCCAAAACATCGTCAGCCAAGTTTCTGCTGGAAGAGCTAAGACGGGTTCTCTTTAGACATATGGCTGCTCCCTGGCCACTAGGCTTACCAGAGAAAGACAGACGGCGGTTATGTTGCATGACAAAATGTACGTACTCTGCCAAGCAGATTTGCCCAATATAAAAGGCATCGTCAGGGCAAAGGCCATGGTTTGCTCTCTGAGCAGTCACTGGATGCCGGGACAGCCCTCTCTGCGTTTCTGTTGCCTCTCTGTCCAAGCACAGCAAGTCACACACAACCAGCAAAACTGATATTTGCAAAACTGGGAGTTTCGATGTAAGGCTCCAAAGCCAGCAGCTGAGGAAAGTCATTTTCCAAGTATCTGAGTCACCCTCTGCTCGGCAGCTACCAGCGGGTGCTGCTGCGTGCTCTGTCCCTCGGAGAACCAGATCACTTCTTGAGCTGTTGCAAGCATGAGAGTAGTTGGTGATCTTAGTCACTTCTCCGTTAAAGTCTTGTCCTCACGTCATTGATGAAAGACTTGATCTTTTGCCATTTTTACAACAGGAACCCTTCTCTCATCACTTCCCAACGTGCCACAGCAGAACAGAGCTATGATCCATCCTCTCATATTTGCCCTTCTGAGGCATAAAAGGTTCTTTCAAAGGCACAGTCACATTTGGGGTTTCTTTCCTAAGACTCAGCCCAACAACCATCTGTTGTGCTCTCTTTGTTGACCCCTAACAGGGCACAGTAAATCTCACTTCTCTCAGCCATGGGTACACAGTGACCAGTATCTACCTCTTCCCTATTTTTTTTTTTAATTGGCTCTGTGATTACAGTAGCTAAGCCCCCGTTGGGTCCCTGGGAAGTCCCGTTGCCTCCTTGACACAGAATTGCCTCATGCAATTGTCTGTAAGAGCAAGGACAGGCAGCCTTCAGCACAGCACCCACGCTGTGCGTGGGCTTCTCTCCTTGCGGATGGGTTTCAGAAATCTCAACCAACTGTATGACTTTTCCCTTTTGTTTTTAAGAGGAACTGGTGTGTTTACATGCCCAGAGAGGTTGACAGGCATGGATTCATCTCAAGAGTCAACCTACGTCTTCCAGGGATGGTTAGTAGTGGTTATTGAGGCACAGGCTGTCAAAAGGTTGGTGTCTATATCTGAGGTGAAATCAGTGGGGATTAGACTGAAAAGACCCAATGTTTTGGTCAACTGTAAGATTCCTGGAGAACAGGGGACTGCTGATATCTTGCTGAAGATTTTCCTTTGGGGCATGGGATTTCCTCTGTGTTCCCCTCTCAATTTTTAGCCATCAGAACTGGTCTATTCCCACAGTAGAAGAGCTAAATCAATGGTGAACTGAAGTCTGGTCCTGCTTCCTGCAGGAATGAGGATCCAAATCTTGCAGAGGCTGAGAGATAGGACAATATTGCTTGTAATGGCTATGATGCTGCTTCTCCTCAGCACACCCACGCTGTTATGAGTAAGCCAACAGGAGGGAAAAGGTCCCTGTGTGACTATATTGCCTGTATTCCTTCCTTCAAATTGATTTTGTTTTGTTTTTTAAGCATGTAACTAAATTAGGTCATTAAAGATGTCTAATTTCTATGTGATCCACTCTAAACATGCACAAAAAACAGCATCCACTGAAAGAGGCTGGAACTCAATCTCTTCAAGCATTTACCACTATAGTCAGACTAAAGAGAACAGCCCAGGAGACTGGCCTCCATCTCTGCAGTGATGCTGCTGGGTGGACATGTTTTCATTAAGCAATTTATGCCTTCATAAGATGTACAGACCCCTTCATCCTTCTCCTTGACTTTGATATTTTTTGCTGAACTCATCTAAGCTTTTCACTCAGTCCTGAGATATGGGAGTGGAGGAAGTAAACCCAGCCCCACTGCAATTCTGCAGGTCCTGCTGGGGTTCCCCCGGGGACCAGCTCATAGCTTCTTCTCATTATCATGAAGTTTTGAAGGAAAACAAGTCAAGGTCAAGGTCAAGTTCAAGGTTGGACGGGGCTCTGAGCAACCTGATCTAGTTGCAGATGTCCCTGCCCACAGCAGGGGGGTTGGACTAGATGACCTTTAAATGTCCCTTCCCATCCAAACTATTGTATGATTCTGTAAGTATTTGCCCACCCCTTTGGCTGACCAGGACTTGGCTTGTCCATGGAGGCAGCAGCCATGATCAGCTGGATACGAGAAAGGGAATAATTCCTCCCACACACCCAAAGACCACACTCTGACCTGGTGAGTGAAAGGCAAATATGGGCACTGGGGAGAACTGTATGGAGACCACCTCATCCAGAGGCAGAATCAGAGCCACACCGTGGGTGGGAACTGGAAGACAAATCAGAGGGAGAGGGAGAGGGAGAAGAACACAGCAGAAAGAATAAGGGGGAGTGAAAGGTTCATAAAATCATTAAAAAGGAGCCTTCTTATTCCCTCCTCGTTGACTATTGGCACTGCAGACTGGACACAGGCATTTGGCAAGGCTCTGCCTCTGGGATCCACACAACAGGGATCTACCCCGTGCACTGCACACACTGCAGTCCTCCCACCCACGAAACCTCTCCAGGGCCCTCTCTGGGTTTATTTCAGCTTGGAAACCCACCATGCCTCTGATGTCATCCCCCACTAGAGCTTGAATTCATTTCAAGTTGACTGGTCCAACCCAAAAACTCTTTTTTGTCTATACAAGGTATCCACGGTTCATAAAACAACACGCAGGACTGAAGTGGCTAGAGACTAAGTGATAAACCGATGCCAACTATTTATACAATTGGTTCAGAAAAGGGATTTTTATTGATTGAATGCATCATTTTTTCCCATTATACTTTTGGGGCTACTTAAATCAACTTCACTCCATAGACTGAGGCTCCACACATTGTGCAGAACTCAAGCATGGAGACTGGGAGGAAAATTAAGAGTCAAGCTAATTAATACATACAGTCTCATGTTTATTAGATGTTTATTAGATGCCTTTTGAAACTACTGCTTGTTACTTTTCAAAAAAGACTCAAGGCTCAGTCATACAAACACTCCGTCTATGAAACCGCTCACACTCGCAGACTAGGAGTGAATTATTAGTTTTACTTGTATGAAAACTCTGTAGAAGCATTTGCTTCATGGCAATTGATGAAGTATTTCAGCATGTCTATTTTATCGTCAAATAGAAGGAATCCGAGAACATTTTTATGCCCACAAGAGCCTTTGTCAATAAGAAGTGAATGTTTTGTCCCAGCAATGATAAAGGCCTCCTGTATAGCTCTTGTATAGGACTGGGCTTTGAACTTTAAAAGTAACTGGTGCTGATAAACAGGAAACAATAGATTACAGTTTGTAACTCACATTAAATTGTTCTCTTGGCTTTTTTTTTTCTGTTGTTGTTTTTATGTTTTAGGCAGGGACAAATATAATGTTTCATCAAAGTTGAGGTCACAATTTTTTTCTTTATTGGGGGTATTTTGCACATCACATTGCAAGCTGCTGCAACTGAAAAAAACATAGGTTGGCACAAAAAGGGGAGGAAGAGTGAGAGCTATAATGGAAGAAATGTTACCCAATAATTAAAATTCAGTGCTACTGTAAATCCTAATGGAAGCAACAATGTGTCTTTGTGTACAATTAACTCTGGGCTCCCGTTCATGATAAGAATTCTAGCTTGTAAAAAGCCCTGACCTCAATACCAACAGCTCAACAGAGGCTCACAGATCTGGCTTAAAAAAAAAAAAAAAACAAACTTTCACAGAGGGGGAACAAATAATAGCTGGACTTGGTCTCCTAAATATGCTCCAATTATTCAGGATGGATGAAGATAAGATACAGGAGATGTAGCAAAGGGGAAAATAGTCCCATAGCTCAAAGAAAAGTACAAAATGTTGTTTGATGTCTAGAGAGAAAATTCACCCTCCCCCTCTTGTTATCCCAATCACACATTCTGTGGGGCACCCTGTGTGTTAACAGCGAAGTCCTAGAAAATCTTTATTATTATTAGTTTAATACTTTTTTTATTGTTAACAAAGCAGACAAAACGGGTTGTTCATTACAGCGAGTGACTGACAGGGAAACATGGAGGACTATTCATTAAGTAATTACTACTTTTAGGCAGAAAAAGTTACTGTGCTTAAAAGAGGGAAAAAACAGTACAAAATCAAATTGTCTATTCTTTTTTTGGGGGGTGTGTGTGGAGGGAGTAATGTCTCATGGAAAAGACAGTTCTACAAATGTCAATCAGTTTGACAAGCAATTATCAACTTTAAGATAAGGATGTAGACTGTGGGTAGAGTAACTCAGAGCAGACTACCTCAGTTATGGTGCAGTGTAATGGTGGATAGACTGGGACTTGTCCAGAAGAGTGTATCTATGGCTTATCTGCAAACCTGTAGAAATAGGATCAAACCTCGTAATATTTTCTGACCAACTGTAGTTCAATTTGCAGAGGACTTTTTTTTGTTTCCCACCACTTCTAAAGAAGGAAGGACAACACAGAGCCTTATGGGAGGACAATGAATTCAAAAAGGTACTTTGGAAATATTTTTTGTCAGAGCTCAGACAGGCTGGATTCATACTTGGGCTTGGGGTGTTTCCCTGCAGCAGTGAATTCAGCAGCTGTCGCAGATGCTTCCTCCAAAGAAGGTGAGAAACAGGATTGTCAAAAACATTTAAGTGTCTGAAGCCCTCAAATCCCAGCTGTACTGTTTGCTCCTGAATCCCCTTGGTTCTCCCTGCACATACATCTACATTTTTTGCCATTATTAAAATGGCCCAAGAACCCATGTTTAACCATCTGAGGGCTAAAATATCAGAAATGCCTGCTTCAATTCCTTACACTGGAAAATAGGAGAAAGGCTCTCCACTTACCTGGCACCATGCGTCGGTAACAAAGTGCTCAAAAAAGAGAGCTGTGACTTGGTTCTGAGAGTAACTTACATCCCCTTGGTTTCAGGAAGAGCTGTGGGTGCTCAGATGCTTTGATTGCAAGGCTATTTTTTAGGTGCTTAAAATACAGATTAAACAAAGAGAGGTGTGATCTCTATGCTTGTGGAAAGCTGTAAAAAGAAACAATTCTGCATTTCAACTACTATCTTTTGATCCTTAACCATAGGTACATTTAGGAAGGAACTTGCTTGTGTACACTGCAGTGTGTTAGCTCTTGGTATCTGGATGGCTTACAGAAGGAACAAAGAAGCCTCCACCAGAAGTTGCTGTTCGTGGTAAAAAGGAAAGAAAGCTTAAATTGAATGGAAGCATGGAAAAATAACACTCTCATACAAAATAATATTTACAGTGGAAAACTCCATCTGTTCTGGTCCTCTGCATCTGAACCTATTTTGTGCTGCACGGGGCCATATATCCATGCAGAGTCCCTGGGAAATCGTATTAAAAACATTAAGTCCCAGGTTTCTGTGTATCTACACATATCCTTAGAGTGTCACTTAACTCCATTCTCACCCAAGCCATGAAAAAACATTGACGTTGGTGGGATTCCTCAGGAAAACCATTTCCGAGGAGAAATGTCGTTGGCATTTGGTCAATTTTAGGCAGAACAGGAACACGTGCACACACGTCCCAGACCGTTGCGCATGCTGCGAGCCGGTGACAACAGTGACAACCAATGGCATAACTCCTACTGATCCCACTGGGGCAAGAGCAAGTCCTTAATCCCCACGTTGTTTCCAAGTTTCCTGTTTTGAAATTGCCATAATTAAACTCTCAAGACTGAGAAAGCACCAAACAAGTTGCCAAGTTTATGTCAAGCTTTATCAGCTGATCTCATCATAATCCAGTAAATAGCATATCATGAACATCAAATCTAATTAAATCCTCTTGAGATACGGGTTAAAAAACAGACACAAACAAGAATCAAACATTTAAAACCTGCCATTGTACAATCAGAATTAATCCGCAGTGAGAACTGAATTTCCTTGAAATCTGGACAAATAAGCCTTCTATGTTCTCCTTTCCCCGGTAGCTCACGCTTTCTCTGGCACACACAGTCAGAAGGAAAATGCAGTTACTGGGTTTTCACTTCCAACATTGATTGCATGAAATGCACCTCTAAAGTCT
Organism: Fulmarus glacialis; assembly: GCF_000690835.1. Lineage (NCBI taxonomy): Eukaryota > Metazoa > Chordata > Aves > Procellariiformes > Procellariidae > Fulmarus > Fulmarus glacialis. The sequence continues at coordinate 40,754 of NW_009226360.1, read as the reverse complement.
GTCTTCTGGACTAGAATACAGTATGAGGCAGAGTAAAGGAGACATATTTTATTTATGTATTCATCTTCAGTATTCTCAGCAGTACTTTAGGTGCTGTCCATATGTAAAAGAATGATCTCTAGCCATGGGAAGCACAATGAAAAAAGCTCTAATGTGAACTCAAAAAGGCAGCAGTGAGTTTGTTTTTCTTAAGTCAGTCTCTTGATCATCACATTATCTGCCAGGCACCTTTCGAAACGCATCTCAAATGCACCATAAGTGTCTGTGTGTGCGCATAAGCCCTTAGGGCTACACCTATGCTGCTAGTAAATTAAACAGTGGCAGGTAATATTCCCAGGCATTGGAATTTGATAGTCTATATTGTTAAATTCCTAGAACCTGCCCCGGCACATTTTTGGCCTGGATCAATTCGTGTTCTCCCACACACGTCCCAGGAATTTAGGAGTTAGCGCAGCCAGAGACCATTCCCAAGAGATGCCGTGTGTTCAATCCTCCTGTGTGGTGACTAGAAGAGCTTAATAATACAGACATGGCTCATTCCAGGTCAGTTGGCCTCATTGCCAGAGAACGGCCCTAACGACACCTAATTTTCGAGTAAGAGCTGTTGCCTACATGCCCATGTCATAGCCTATATCTGCTGTATACTTAATCTGGGTGCTTCGTAAGAGCGCTCTACCCTGAAGCCAGATCACATCAGGGCTTTATGAAAGGGCAGTTCAGGACTTTGTCTGTGGGATGACTTTATGAACTACAGCTTTCCTACACTTGGGCATGAGCTGCTCTCATATCCAACCTTTCCAATAAATTGCATTAGGTTACAGCAGAGCTGAACATGGTAAACGGGCTTCTCTGTTCCCACCCTTCTTTCTTGATATGAACTAGCACATCCCTGATCCCTCTGAAAATCAGTAAGAAGTTGATGTTTGCATCCCTTGCAATCCTTTAATGAACTAATTCAGAAGACCAAGAATTCATACCAAACAGTATAATTTCAGTCTGGCATAAAAGCAGTCCTTTCACCTCCAGGATTAAGCTAAAAATCAAAGCTCTGAATGGATTTGCCTCAGGTGAACAGAATAGCCCCTCTGGTGTGGATTCACCCTACCTAGCTTTAGGTATCTAAAATAAAACCCTGCTTTCCCAGGGCTTCCTCTGCAGCCAAAGGAAGGTGACACCAGAAGATTCAACCCATCTCAGACCTAACTTGTGTCTCCACTAATACAAGGAGCATAGGCCAGCAATAGCCATCATTTCAGCATTTCAAATTATTGTCTTTTACCTGCAAACCTGCAGTGCTTTTTGGTCTGACTGCTTTTGACAGTGACTTTCAAGTCTTTTACAAGCCTTACCAACTTTTGTCTGTATTTTCACATGAAAATAAAAAGAAAATTAACCAGCTCCATCCCAGTCACCAGTTCTGATAGCAAAAATGACTGTTGGAGTTTCAAGCCCAACCTGATTCGAAATGAAGTGTCTGTTTTTCTCACTCTTGCTCACTACAAAAAACCTCAAGTTTCATAGCACCAAGGTGACCCTGACTGAAAAAGCTCCTTTGCATAGCAACTCTTCATCATATTTAGTTCATTCCCATAATTGTCATTTCACCTAAAGCAACGTTGACTAGTCCTACTACTTACTAACCTCACAGATATCACCAGAGTGGATGCTGGACTAAGAAGTTCTTCTCCTGCCCAGGCTAGGAGAAGTTCTTCTCCTCCCACTATTCCGTATGTTGTGATCATTCAAAACCTCAGAGCAAAGCCTGGAGAGAGAGCTCAGCCCTTGCTTCCACAGCACAGGAACCACCACTTAAATTTACGTCCCCACCAAGCATTAGCTGTAGGGGGCCTGCTGTTCCCAGTCGTACGGAGGAGTGGACCCCAGACACTGGTATTGCAATACTACAGTCACTTAAATACTGTGTTGTGGTATGACTGCTGGTGTTCGCAAATCTCTAAAGATGAGGAAGAAGTGAAAAAGCCCAAACATTTCAAACTACAGTTTGTACCTGTGGCATTTGAAAAGTGCTTAAAACAGGATTTTTCTTCCCTGTTCACTGACTCCATTCCTTAAAAGAAATTGATTTTGGTTGCAGAATCTGAATTTACCTGCCTTTTTCTCCTTGGAAATGCTTTAGTACAGCATGTTGTTCAAAAGTTGCAATTTGTGCTACTTTGCAATTTCGTAATACCGTGACTTTCCTGGTCCCCACCTGTTCTTCCTCCCCCTCCACATGCCACTCACACTGCCAGTCACTCTCACAGCACAGTGCGTGTTTCTGCAGACCGTGTCCTAGAAGACCACCCATCATTCTCAGCGCACACATTAGTATTGTGCACCTTTAATTCTCCCTCTTTTCCATGAGGTCTGGAGTTCAGTATGCAAAGGCAGCTTCAAAATGAAACGTTGCCAAGCTTATTTACAGAGAGCTAATGACAGAGAAACAATGACAACTAAAAAAAAAAAAAAAAAATCAATTCACCCAGTCATTTGGCAAGGAAGGAATACAAGTTTCCCTTCTTTCCAAGGTTTTGCTTTTGTTCCAGAGGGAAAGGTCTACTGTGTTCAATGCAAATAATACTGCTTATGTTGAGTATCAGAAGAGCCAGAAGAGCCAGTGACCTGTGATGTCTTTTAAGCAAGACAATATTTGATAGTTTTAAAAAGAAGGAAACTTTAATCTTTGAAGATCAGAGATTATCACAGCAAAATATATTGTCTGTCAGTGTTGTTATTAATAGCAATAAATAACAGTAACACCTCGACAAATTCAGTTCACAGCTGATCACTTTTTTGCTAAGTTGGTCTTATGACCTCTGGGCTGAGCCTACGGTTAGTTAGCATGAAGTCGCTTATCAGCCGTGCATCCATAGCTTCACTACCCTCAGTCATCATCATTTTAATACCAAGACAAGCACACAGGATGAAAACTATACCTTGGCACTTCTTTCTTTGTTGCAGCTTTGATGTTGGGACAGTTGTTCTGCCCTCAAGGTTCTTCTTTTTCTCAAACACGCTTCTTCCTCATGCCAGTGATGGCTTCATATGTGGATGTATGTTTGGTACCTAAGGGGCATGTCCCAAGTACAGCAACATGGTTTTGATTCTCTTTTTGTACAGACAGTTGTTGGTGATGAAACCTTGCTGTTCAATGTACAGGATGTTTTATGGGTACTTCTTTGCAGGTGTCTAAATTTCTGCCTAACACTCTGGCAGGTCTCCATATTTCAAAAACACAGGTCGACACTGAAGTTACACCTAAGCTGTAAATTTTCTCTTTGGGATTTGGAGTTGATGTCCCCTCTCAGATGCACTTGTTGAAACTCATTCTTGCACCTAATTTAGAAATAGATTTAGGTGCTCTATACAAGATTTTCCAATTACTCCAGTAAGGATCCACTGACTGGAGCTACTTGGCTCTGTGAATGCAAACTCAAAGTGGCACCTAAGGCAATGTTCACCTCCCTTTCACTTCACTTACCTGTGGAAGCATCCTTGGGGCTAATTGTGGGTGATCCAGCTGACACTGGGAGAGGAGAGATCCTGGGTGTATCATCTGCTGCTTAGCCCTGGCAGTCAGTGCTATGCTTTCCAGCCTCTCATATGACCGATGTAGGGCAGACGCAATGGCCTTGGGCCCTTCCTGCGAGGGACCAGGTACTGCTCCCGGCAGAGGCAGATGGAATTTGCCAGCTCACAGAGCTCGAGATGAGTTCTGGCTGCCTTTAAAGAAAAAAACAACATGAGGTGCCTGTCTTCAGGCTATCCTTGGGGTAGTCTATCTTAGCTAGGTATAGACATAGCCTTTGGCCCAAGGTGGAGCAGCATTTGCTTCCCTTGGATTCTCTAGAGAGATTCACAGGAGACAGAGGGGAACATGATGGAGAACATGGCTGCTCACCTCTCATGCCCACCTAGAGGTGAGGCACCTGTGATGAACCAGCATAAAAAAAGCCTTCCTCATAAACATAAAGCTTGGAAAAACCACCACTCTTCTCCAATAACTCCAGCATGCTTCAGTTTAACTTCATTTCTCCTGTAGCCAAAATATAAGAGATTTTATGGCCAATAATCTCTCCTCTGCATTGCAAAGCTCCTACCTGGTTTAACCTGGGTATTCATTCCTGATTAAGAGAAGCCCAGGAAGGAGTGGAAGAACAAGATGGAAGGACACCTCCTCCAAAGCAGCTTGTAGTCAGTAGAAAAGCTCAGGGCTGTTAAAGTATTTTACTTTGCACGGAGATTGCACAGAGTATGCAAGTCCTGGTACTTCAACCCTCTGCAAACACTTTCAGGCTCTTCATGTCTATCTCATTCTCCATTCGTATGTCTCAGTAACTGCCAAGTTACCTTTTTAATGCAATATATTTCAGATCGAATTTGTATTTCCTTTCGTTAGCACTTCCTCCCTCATCTCTCTTCTCTGTCCCCCCTCTCCCTTCTGCTTGTTTATGTTCTGGTTTTGTCTTTCTGGCCACTTCATCCCCTGACTGATGCCAGCAGCCGCCAAACGAAATATGTGCTCTGAGCCCTCTTCCCTTTTCCCAAGAAATGATATTTGCTCTCAGGCAAAAGTGGTCAGCAGCCCTGGAGTGTTACAGAGTGCAGCTTTGCAGACCGGTCAGCTCTCCAATAACTCAGGGCTGCAAAGCAGTGGCATTTCTCCAGCATCGCTTCCATTAAGGCCACTGTTGCTTCTGTTACTACCTGATACCAACATCCCTTCAGGCTGGGGACATTAATCACATTTAATAAGTCATTATCCCAGGCCTGAAAAAAAATTATGATAGAACCACAAGAGACAAAGGCCAAGAGAAAGAAATTATATTGTTCTCACTTTTGAGGAGCAGACAGGTTCAGAGGCCCAGATTCTAGAAAGACTGTCTTATTCAATCCCACTGATCCTTTGCAGTTCTGGCTGCAAGTGCCTAGCTCCAGCCCACCTAGCAGAGCCAGGCATGATATCTGGGTTTCCAAATAACCCTGGGCTGCAAGGGGACTGTCCTGGCTAATCCAGCTCTTAGCTGCACTGAGACTGTCCACTTCAGGAGCAGTTGCAATAAGCTGGGGTAATATGAAGAAATGACAACCAGCAGTTCTTCCATGAAGCATTTAGGTGATACTGGTTGAATCATATTCTAACAAACAGTCTAGTACTAAAAGACATGTCTTTACCTACTAGGTGACTAAGAAAAGACATAATATATAGATCTGGCTAATACAGTCCCAGAGAGACCTTACTCCAGCTTCACAAGATGAAGTCCCAAAGACTCAGTATAGTGTTTTTAAATCGAATTGCAGGAGACCGTTAACTTCTATGCAAGGAAAAAACAAACAAACAAACAAACAAAAACAAACCCCTTGAATGACTGTTTTGGGATATATTAAAGTTGGTTACCAGAAGCTATTATATCTTGTTAAGTAACATGTCATGGCTGCTTCTCTGTTGTGTATCATGGCCATCGAGAACTTCACAAGGGTTGCAAGGACCTAGCATAGACAGTCCTGTTCCAAGAACAGATGTCCCATTTGAGCTAAAGAAGACTCAGGCATGACTCTAAGGCATGACCCATGGTTAAATCTGGGTGATCATGGCAGTAGAGGGCAGTAGTGTACATCACCCCTAATGCTTACAGAGCCAAGGTGGTCCCGCTTGACAATGACCATTTCCTGGTGGCCTAAGGAACAAGATCAATAGTCGTTTGTTCATCCCCCAGAGGCCCAGAAAACACTCTGCCATTTGATGCATGTTTTATTTTCCATGCAGTCATCAACACTTTCCAAAACTGAAGGCAAGACCCCATTCTCCAGCATTTAGCACCTCCGGTGAAGACAGAGTTTTGGGTGTATGTCAACAAACACAGGAGTGGATAAAGCCTCTGCAATTGGATGCTCCCACCATGCTCACATGATGCTGAGCACTTGTGGATGCAGGGACTCATTTCGGTGTCTGCCCGAAGAGCTGAGCTTTTCCAACTTAAATGAAAAGGCAACAGCCAGCAAACTACCAAGGGCTACCGATGTAAATGCAATGGCAGCTCCAGGCTGAAGAACAAATGACAGGAAAATGAAAGGCAAAGCTGATGAGCCATCCTCAGTATTAGCCCTTGTCGTTCACTTTCCCCTCCTGAGAAGATTTAAGGCCTCAGCGACAGCTGTCAGTCTTGCCTCCCCTGCAGGAGGGGGTCAGTTTAAGTCAGCCCTTGAGTGGTGTATCAGGGGAGAACGGCAAGAGGGATTTTCTTTTGTTTTTTTAAGTAATAAACGAAGATCCTGTGTCTTTAACCTTCAGGATAACCTTGTTTCAGTCTGCTTCTCATTGCTGGACTGCTCCTTGATGAGCTTTTTATGCCTAATTAATTAGTACACTGAAGGGGAGGGGGGGGCTGCTCTGTTTAGCAGCTTGTGCCTCCTTCTGACTAATCCACTACCCAGCATCACAGCTCCGTAGGGTCTGCAGTTGCCTCTCTCATGCTTCTGTTGTGGGGCGTCATTACTTCTTTCTACTTTTTGACTGTATTGCTTCCTATTGATTTAACCACATTTATTGAGGACTAGCTGGAGACTAGATCAATTTCAGTTTGTAGGCTTTATTTCTCCACTATCACAAAACTTTTCAAAGAAAAAAAAAAATGCAGATGCAGGAGTGAATGGTTCAGATTTATGGAGCATTATCTTCCAAAGAGCCACTTTTACAGTGTTATTGATGACAAGAAACCATATTTTTTTAGGAACATAACTTTGCATATGTCGTTATTGCCAGTGTGTGTGCAATCAAGAGAACAGGAAAAGCACTTTTTGTGGTCCTTTGTTTTTTAGAAATACGAACTCATAATAATACAACTTACGCTAAATTATTTTGTGTCCCAGTTTTGCCAAGGAGGCGGGGAGGAAATACTGACCCTCTTGGTAGATCATGTTCAGTTCTGCTGATAAAGAGTACTGGATAAAAGCTAAGCAGTATTACTGAGGATAAAAATAAAGACAGCTTTTTGCTCAAGTAGCTTTTTGCCTAAAACTGGAAAAAGTCAAACTACAAGTCAGACGCAGGTTTACAAAAGAAGCTTTGGCTATTAAAGCCAGGGGAGAGGGTGGTTTCTCTCTCACTTTGTCACTCTCTGGAAGTTATGGGACAGTCAGGTGCACATTCACTGGGAGAAGTAATGGTATATGAGTCCCCTTGAGATAGTTTGTGCAGTATGCACACCCCTGGTCATACAACGCGGGACCAGCCATGTGGCTGCATTGCCCTCTTGCCTTTCCTCTCCCCAGGTCAGGTGAGGGCTTTGCACTTGATCAAACAGGAGTTAATGACTTTATGTAGACATACCTGGGTGAGGTTCTCAAGCCTCTGCAAGAGGGCAGGCAAGGTGAGCGTAATAGTCCCTCCTGATTTGAAAAGCCTGTGAGTCAATGAGCTTAATGTTAGCCTGAGGGTTAATGCTGATATATATGTTTCAGTTGCTAACAGGAGGGAAACAAATCTTACTGTGTTCGTAAAAAAAAAAAAAAAAAAAAAAGCTTCTTTCTGGGACAAGTCCTAGGCTGTATTCACACAGTCACAACAGGGTCCCCTTCAGCCTGTTGTTAGCAGATGTGGGTATTGTCCAACCTCTTTGGTGGCTGCTTCTGAGCTTTGCTGATGCTGCTGTGTCCTCAGTTGGACACCTTTGCTGAAGCTGCAAGCTGGCATTTCTGTATTCCAGAGAACAGCTTCCTTCATGGCACCATCCTCAGTGCTCAAGTGCTTTGCTGAGTACATGATGGCATGTGTTAAATTCAGAACTCACATAGTAACTATACTCTTAAAGAGCCAAATACCTTTTCCTGCTGCAACTCTGGTCTTGGAGCTGTGGAAAATAGTCTGGAAGAGACCTGGAGAGGTCATGTAGTTCACCTCAGCTCCCTAAGGCAGGATCAGATCTACTTATGGTGCTCCTTGTTTGTCTAACCTGTTCTCAAAAGCGTCTGGGGATACAAATCCACACCCTCCCTGGGTGATCTCTTCCGGTGCTCAACCGAGCTTTGACTCACAACATGATGAATTCCCCCAACCTGATGCAAGGAGAGGTTAAGTTTTGAAGTGAAAATATACCTTATATGGAAGGCATGGTAAAAAAAAATTGGAGATAATACATGTGTATCTCACCTGTCTGGTATTCAGACACTCAGTGACCCTGTATAACCTAGACGAGGCAGTTTAGCTGTAAATAACTTTACAAAGTAACGAGAAATCATCCCCTCTGTTTTGAAAACACCGTATTATTCCTTAGCAAGCCTGCTTTGGTAGGTTGCATCTCAAAATAATGTCCTATTGATTTAGTGACACATGTAGCCCTATTTCGCCAGAGAGCAGTTCAATGCTCGGCTAACCCTGGCTGGGGAAGCTTTAGTTCAGTTTAACTTTATTTTCTAGTCCAGTGCCTGAAACAAAAGAGTTTGGACTGACAGTGTCTTTGAATGAAAATTGGCTAGAGGGGGAAAACTGAAAACCTCATTCTGGGTATCTTCTACCTCCAAAGCACACGACCAAAGCTGCATTTTTCTCCTGGAAAAATCCCGTTGGCTTCTGGAGAGGCTGAACTGGGTAGACTCCTGCAAACTTTCTGTTGCCCTGGAGGACAGGAGGGTTTAACGGTGCTGAACTTCCACAGGCACTGCCGACGTATGTGGCACGGTTGTGGAAGCAGACGAGCACCACGAAGCGAGATGCACATGATTTTCCATCCTCTTACCTTGGGTTACTCTGAGACGTGGCCCAATTAAGAGCAAAAGGAACTGGGGTGCAAGAGGCAGTTCCTCTTTCAGGAATTACTCTCCAGCAAATAACTACTATCCTTTCAAAAGACTGGTCCTGAACCACACTGCCTGTGCCTCAGGAAGGATAAATGCCATTGCACAGAGCACGGGCGAGACCCGTGCAACAGAGTCCGCGTTTCTGCCGTGAGGAGTGGCACAGCACGGAGCCCGGGAAGACCTGGGAGCCTCCTCTGCATAGACGTACCTAGAGGGCTCGGCTCCGGCCTAGCCTAGCAAAACATGGGCTGCAAGGAGGCACGAGAATCCTCTCAGGGGAGAGGGTAGCATGTGTAAGCTGAAAACTAACCGCTACACAACACTGCAGAGGAATAAACTGGTCATGGAGCATGTCAGGCTAAAAATTTCAGCAGCGTCTCCTTAAACAGCAGCAGCAAGTCGGTGCCCATGGAGTGCTCCAGGAACTTTGTCGGGCCACGTTAGTGATGGCAACAAAGTTCCTTTTGCAATATATTTACTTGTCGAATACTAGAGCTCTAGCACTAAGCAGAAGAATATGTACAAAGTTAGACAGATCCTTCCTCACCTCTCAAAACGAGGTCAAATACCAAGTTCAGTATCACGATGATAAAACAGGTTACTGCCAGTAATTGCTTCACAGTTTCCATCTTCAAAGGAAGTGAAACACTTTGGTGGTCTCTCAGACTCCCGATTCCTCTTCGCACAGAACTCGAAGAACTTTCCTGTCCCCTTCGCGTGGGCGCTGCCCTCTGCCACGCAGGGACCGTCCACCTCCCGGCAGCTGCCCCTGGCCACCGACCGCGTCCTCGGGTCCGGCCGTGCCCTGCTGCAGCAGCAAGCGGGTGAGGGAACGGCGACCGAAGCTGTCTTTTTGTCCCCATTACTTTACATTTGTTTGGCATCTTGGCAGGATGTAGAGAGCGTTTCTTCTCCGTTGTGGCCCCTGCACTGGCTATGAGTAGCTGACGTCTTCAAGCTCAGCACTGAGTACAGAAACATAAAAACATACAAGCAAAAACGCATGCATATGGTTTATAGCTGCAAAACTACCCATTGTGCAGCCTGGTTAAGTGCAGCAAAAAGATATACATGTGCGCAGGGAAGGAGGGAGATTTAGTTTGAATTAAACTGAATTTCCCCTTGACTCCTAGCAGCCAAACTGAAAAATAAATTATTCACCGAGGCTTATTCCCAACGACAGCCCTGCAGGACCGCAGGCCCAGGCCACTGCCCAGGGTGAACACCATCTAGAGCTCAACTTGATGGCAAAAGCAAACACTTTGCTATCAAGAGGAAACAAATTAATCTTCCTCCTCTGAAATTGGGAGGCCCTTGCATTAGGCCATGCATAAAATAAAAATAAAGGGATCCTGAAAGAAATTACAGGGAGCAATAAATATCCCAAGCCATTGCCTGCCGAGAGCTGAAGGAAACAGAGGCTGAGATGAGAAGAAAATATGGTTCTATTCCCCCTTGAAACAGAAAGTCTTATTAAAACCATCCCTTTGAGGCTGGCTGTGAGTCAGGGCTGTTGTCTGGGTGTCGAGGGGAGACAGCAGCAAACCCTCGCAGTGGCTGCCCTCCCGAGGAGCTGGCATCACCTCTGAAATCGCTGGAGGAACAGATCAAAAAGATTACCTGGACCCGCACAGAGCAAAAGAGGCTCACGGGACCTGCCGCCGGCGGTTCTCCCGTGGTGAAAGCTGCGGTGCTATTTGGATGTGCATGAGAAGCCTCCTGCTGCGGGTTGGAACATCCAGCACTCTGTTTATTAAAGAGCTGGTTCAAATATTCAGTTTGAAAGTTTAGGGATCAAATTAGTGAACTTCAGTGAAAAGTACGTAGATTTTTGTAAAGGAAGTGTTGCTGTTCTAAATGAAGAAAAAAAGAAATTTGCAGTGAGTGAGACAAGAGGAACACCTCCCACTTCGTAGCAAAACACAAGGTAATGTTTTGTTTCTGACTAAAGCAAAATCATTACAGGAAAAATGTCACTTATCAGGAAGTTTGCTGCAGGTCTTTGACAGTCCAGAAGTGATTTCTCCAGGGACGACCTGCTCCGTCGGCCTTTGCTGGCGGCGGCGGCAGATGCAGGCAGCCGCCCTGCCCTCTCCCCTGCCTGCCTTGCAGCTTGGTTTAGAGTCATAAAGGGTAAAAAACAGCACAAGAAATGCGTGCAGGTCTTACCCTGCCTCTTCCTTTCCGTGTCAGAGCTACCAGACCCACATTTTTGTCATCACCAATAAAAAGGACCAGACCCTGAGCCCATCAAAGCCCCGGTCCGGTGCCAAGGCAGCTTTCCCCGCTCAGATGTGGGGAGCCACGCGTCACA